>NC_142161.1:9061749-9364249 GCF_024610735.1 Ursus americanus
GAATAAATTGCATCAATGTCAATATCCTAATGTGACGTTCTGCTATAATTTTTGCAAATTTTTGCAAATTTTTACCATTATGGAACACTGGGTAAGAGTACAATGAGATATCTCTGCCTTGTTTTTTACAATGCATGGAAAATTTACATTTGAGAGATAAAAACTCAATATATTTTCATTGGTATTGCCATTTTTCTCCCAGTTTCATTTACAAAACACTTTCTTTTTAGGTTTTAATCTGCAAAATAATTTAGTATTGAGTAATTTTACTTTGGAGAAAATAATTTACACGTAGGTACGTATGCATTCACTGTGTTAGGTGATACGTTAGTATAACCCGCAACACTGACAAGTTGTGACGTCATTAATTCCAATCAGCTATGACTTAACCTATACATTTTCATGTATTAGGCCTTAACTTATTTAGTATTTTATAGGCATTTAAAAACATTTCACCTACAGAAAATCTCTCCTAAAGGACCATGTAGTAAAGTCAGACAGTTAGCTGGTCCATCAGGCACCACATTCATGACAAGTGAAAGTGCTGAGCGTTGTAGTGAGTACATAAATGAGCCAGAGCTCTTGAAGCTGTGCAATCAATCTCACTTTAAAATGAATGGGTTGTCTTGATGATAGTTTTGTTTGTGTGTTTGGTACTCAACTGAATCCGTTTGGGTAAGTAAAACTTGGAAGGAGGCATTCTATCTCTTTTTTCTTCATCAGTCAAACATCTCATCGATAAGCTATTTTTCAGAACTAATTTATTGAATCTATTAACCTCAAACTTATTTGTAACTCATAGAAAGAAAAACAGAACAGTGAAGTTCTGCCCATTTAAGTTCAGTTATGTTAAATTATGTATCGGCAGAACATCTACACCGTAGGTTTTGCCGGCATAAGTCAGACTACACATGTCCCCAAAATCATCTCCTTTCTCTCTTGTAAATTCTAAGACCTTCACAACTAATATTAGTGGAAGAGAGTACTGGGTAATCTACAGCTTTTAATTATCTGTGCCACTGCTGCACTCCTATTATTAGCCTTGTGATAAGTAGACAAGTGGGGAAATCTATATTCCTGATGAATGATATAGTCTATACCTCTGGGGAAAGGGGGTGAGCCAATTAACTTATTGAAGGGAGAGCCTTAGCCACAGTGAAAGCAATCTTAGCTAACCTTCCCACAAATCCACAACAACCATAGGCAAAGATTTGTTTTGGTGCCAAACACTTCAAGAAAGAGAAAATGAGTATTAATAGCTTCAAACTAGTTGGAGGAACTTAGCAGATAATTTGAAATAGAAAATATTTTTAATTAGCTAACTCTGAAGAACTTAAATGATAATAATAATAAATAAAACCATACTGTGAGTGGCTTAACATTTCATTTGAAGTTTTTATTTTTCCTCACTTTGGCTAATTGGATCATTTCCACATGAATGAAATACATGCTAAATTATTTACAGATAATTACATGGCTATGCTGTTGCTAAAATATTGAGACACAGTTGTCCCACAGGAAACATTGCAACAGACACAGTCACATGAAGAAATGAATAGCCAAAGAGGTAATGAAGGGGAATTAGAAGAAAAGCCCATAGAACTAGAGCAGTGTTATTAAAATTAATTTATTTTCAAAATATTATTGGCACTCATTTTTTCATTCCCCCACCTTTCTCTTCAAAATTAATGGCTCAAGTATCAGCCCCTTAAATTTGCTTAATCTGAAAACTTGTATCAGAAGTTAGACAACAAATACATTTAAATTAGATTCATAACCAATATTCCACTCCCAATAAACATGCTATCAACCACACCTGCAGAAAGGAAGGGTTCTATTTTCTATAGTTTAACTAAAGTGAGCCAGCTTTTCATTTAATAATGCCATTATTAATATCTAAACAAAGTGCTGCAGATCACATTAGTGGGCATTGAAACTAAGGGCATCTTGACTAATCATAAGTGGTAGTTTTAGGTATTGCATTCCTCAGGCACTGTAGGCACTAATTAAGTATATTTTTGCATCATTGATCTTTAGTTAACAGTTCATTTGATACCATTTTTTAAGCTACAGAAATTGTGCGTTAGGTCAGAGTTGTAACCTAAGAAACAGCAATTTCTCAAGTTTGAAGTTACTATGGGGCAAAATGAAATTTATTATATTACACGCCTTCAATCTATTCTTCTGACTCTCCACTGCCAACTCCTAAAAATAATTCTATTGTTCTCTCTTGACTTCACTGCATTCCTCCATCATTCAAGGGAGGTTTAGCCAGCCTTCTTAAAGGACTTATGTGCTTTAGAATCAATAGAATGGAGAGGTACACAGCCCTCTAAGCTGGGATGTAGGATTTTTTTCATACATATGGGTGTTAGTATAACCCTATACTAAAAAAAAAAAAAGAAAGAAAGAAAAACTATAGACAGAATACAAGTAGAGACAAAGTGAGGAAATAAGAGACTTAAATCCAAGTTTTTAGGAGAAATCTGGGGGGGGGGGTATTATTATGTTATTGTTTTGTTTTCTATGTTATTAGTTACTAATTTAGGAATAATACTTAGAGACTTCAGTGGATCTGCAAGTTAAGAAAGATACTGAAGAGTGGATGAGGAAAGCCCATTTTAGGAAATAATACTATGGATTATGAATAGGCTTACTTTTGATAATTTCTTAGAGATGTCAGTAAACACTGGAAGGATTTTAAGTACTTTGGGGCCCAATAGTTATGTTCCCAGGTCATCAAACTTATCCCTGCCACTTTTCTTTTGCCTGGAAATAGAAACTTGAATGCCCTCTTAATATGAGAAGTTTCCTTTCCTTCTTGATTTGCTTTGTAATTAAAGAAGTGCTCATCTCCTTCCAGCCCTTACTTCTGGACCCATTACCGAGGGATCACAAATCTTGGTTTTCCATGCCATACTCCAACAAAAGGAATAATGGCCTTTGGAGAAAAAAATGACTCTAGGACTTGGGTGAGAAATATGCAAAATTTCCCTGGAGCATACTGTAGTGGTAGCAAGTAAGAAAATCCTCAAATTAATAATAATTATTATTATTATTATTATAATAAATTATAAAATACACAAAGATGGTAGTTTGCCAAAGGGAAACAGGAGCCAACTGAAAAAGCTCCTAAGGACCAAAGCTGGAATAATTTCAGCAACAAAATATAGTCTTGTTTTATTATCCAAAGTATAACATAAAGTCCATCCCAATAACAGCAATAAGAAGAGTGAAGAATTTAATAAATATGGGAGAAGAGACAAATCTCCCATGCAGAAGAAAACACAATTAATTTGTGTAGATGCAGCACCTTTTTGGAGCACTCTTTGAGTGAGAGCTACACATGACGATGTCCTGACAAAGAGTACAGTGTGGAAAGGAAGAAAAATAACTTTATAGTGGAGAAACCTGACAACCTCTGCTTCAGCCAGATGCTTAAGGTCAACATCAACAGTCACAAACCATGTTGATAGAATGTACCTTTGATATGGTATGACGAAAATGTCACTTTATCCTTGTAATCTTCCTTCCCCAAAACACCTAACCACAGCCTAACCATAAAAAAACAATTCAGACAAATACCAATTGAGGGACACTCTATGAAACATATGACTGTACAACTCAACACTTTCAACGTCATCAAAAACAAGGAAAGTCTGAGAAACTGTCACAGCAAAGAGAAGTTTTATGACACACAACTCAATGTAATAGAATGTCCAGGAGATACTGCAATAGAAAAAAAAAAGTGGGGGGTCATTAGGTATAAACTGAGGAAATATGAAGAAAGTATGAGCTTTAGTGAATAATAATGTATCTATATTTGTTATTAATTATAACAAATGTAGCATACTCATGTAACAGGCTAACAATAGGGGAAACTGTGAAGTATATGGAAACTCTGTACAGTCTTTGTAACTTTTCTTTGAATCTGAAATTGTCCTTAAATTACAAGGTTTATTTTAAAAAATTACATGACAAACTTCATAAAATTATTCCCTATTATTGTCATTTAAAAAGGAAAAAATAGTTAACATGCCCCCATGGCTTTCTATATTTTCTTTTCATATTTACCTGTAGTACAGATATAAGCCTTAAGGTACAACTTCTGTCTTGCCACCAGGAGAAAACGGCCATAAAGATAGAGGCCAACGCGTAAGGATGGAGAAGTAAAAAGATGAGAAGGACCTGAATTCATGATAGCATCACTGAACTGCCTTTTTTATTTCTGAACTTCCTACCTTCAGATTTCTTATTTCCTGAAACAAATAAATGTCCATCTCTTTATGTGATGACTACTCCAAAGGACCAGAAAATGAACCCCATGAGAAGAAAGGCCAAGGATTATGGTTCTGCCATAAACATGGTATTACAACAGTACCAGTACTTTCCTTTCCCTGCCTTATGCCACAATCTCAAACATCCAAATGCAACAATTAATTCAGACTGAAAAGGTAGAGCTAGAAAGGAGAAAGCAGTTGACTGTGCTTCCCAAACCACCGAAGGCTTCCAGCTGCATCAAGCCTGGCTTAGGGGAGAGAAGAAAGTTTTGTTAAGTTTTCAGAAATTTATATTATAATGTACAGACTGGAGTTATATTACACCAGAATAGACTTTTATCATCTCAAAGTCATGAGAAATTTCTAGAATTTCTCCAAATTTTTATCCAAGAGAAGAGGAAGAATGAGTCTCGGGAATGGGACCAAAGAGATATTGGGAACCCATTTAAAGTTGTTCATTTGTTCCCCACCAAATCCAGCACATTGAATAAATCAGTTACATAGGTTTACAGAAAATTTTGGGAGAGCCCTGTCTTTTGGTAGCTTGTGTTTTCTAACTATCAAAAACCCTTAAGGATGCAGTAGGAAGAGCTTATTTTTATACCTACAGGTAACAAAAGGGAGAAGATGACCTATATCTCAACAACAGCAACAATGACAAAACTTTCTAATGTGTTGGTATACAGACAAGTTTAAAAATACTAAAAATGAAACTGTCTAAGCTCCTGCTTACAAAGTTTAATTTATAGTTTGCTTCCTTTTGTTTTTTGGATAAATTTTATTATTAAAACCTTTTCATCTTTTTCTTCTACATCTTTTGAAATTATCATTCATTTTTTTCTGGTTTAATGTAATTCATTTATATATATATATATATATATAGGCTATCTTTCTCTAGGGGAGGGAGGGATAGATTAATAAGACTAGTTGGGTGATCCTGTCAATATAAAGCAACGTAAGGGAAGCAAGCTAACAAAGTAGCACTGATACAGACCACTTGGAGAATTTGACCATTATTTAGTAAATCTGAAGCCATACTGAATTTGTTAAACTATAGAATATTTTAATAAAATCTAAAGTATGATATCCTAAGATATGTTAACTATTACTAAAAAATGAAGTTAGTCCATGGAAACATTGCCTTATGTAACTGCATGCACAAAAGTCATAACATCATAGCGATTTTAATGTGAAATTATTTATTAGACAATATTTAAAGAAACATTGAAGAAATATATAGTTTCTTGAATATGGTTTTGAAATATAATGGTTTGGATGCCTTAGAAATTAAATATATGACCAAACATGCTAAAGTCAAGTAAAACTGCTTAGGACAATATAAAAATCAATAACGCCATAAGCAAAGATAAAAATATGCCATCAATAACTCTATAAGTAAATATTATACAGTACCTCAACTCTGAAATAATTATTTTCCATAGATCAAGAAGTAATTTATAGCTTTACTGCACTTTCTACTAAACTGATGATATTTAATAAACTTAACGTCTTCTTGATTTTCTGTAGAACACGCTATTGCAAGAAAATGTGCGTCTTCTACTCTAGTGCTTATTTATTTATTTATTTATTTAATTAAGATTTTATTTATTTATTTGACAGAGAGAGAGAGTGAGAAAGGGAACACAAGCAGGGGGAGTGGGAGAGGGAGAAGCAGGCTCCCCACTGAGCAGGGAGCCCATGCGGGGCTTGATGCAGGGCTGGATATGGAGCTCGATGAGGGGCTGGATCCCAGGACCCTGAGATCATGACCTGAGTTGAAGGCAGACACTTAACGACTGGGCCGCCCAGACACCCCTCTAGTGCTTATTTAACATACAAATCATCTCTATACCTATAAAAGTAACCACTTTGAAACTCCTATAAAATCTCTACTTGGACATTTTCATTTGGATTTCTTTCTTTAAAAAATAAAAGATTTTATTTACTTATTTGAGAGAGAGCACGAGCAAGGGGGGAAGGGTAAAGGGAGAGGGAGAAGCAGGCTCCCTACTTAGTAGGAAGCCCCACGTGGGGCTCAGTCCCAGGATGCCAGGATCATGACCTGAGCTGAAGGCAGACAGTTAACTGACTGAGCCACCCAAGTGCCCATGGATTTCTTTCTAAATTGGGCCTAGAAACACAGAATTACTCTTTAAGATTTATATATCTCAGTCTCATACTCTATTCTAGAAACATCCACAAGATTGACAGTACCTTCAGAAGCTTTTAAATTATGAAACCCACTTAATTTCCTCATGCTTTTGAATATAGATAAATGATTAGCCTGTCACCAACATTTGGTATGTATGCCATTCTCCACAGTTCTTACAAAGTTATCAGCGACTTCTCATGATCTCACCTGGAAGACTCCATATCCTAGGCTGTCAATTAGATGACAGTCCCTAATTACTTCACTTAACCTGAGCTTCTACTCCATTTGTTCAGTATTGTGTTCTTTTTTTGCCAATCTTTGTGGCAGATAAGAAAGAAAGTGAAAGTTTTGCTTTATCTCCAGCATCCGTTCATAGTTTTCTGTCAGTCCTAAGTCTTTTGCACCTCTTGCTATGAACATATATTTAGATTTTCATAGGTTCGTCCCTACTGTTTTTTATGGATGTGTGTTTCTTTTGGACTTTAGTCTTTCTAATGTTATGCTTACAGGTCTATAAAATCCTTTTATAAACATCCTTGATTATATTCTCTTATTCCCTCTTTCTCTCTCCCACCTTTACTTTTTGATTTTCTATATGTCCTTTGTAAACATAAGCATTTCAGCCAGCTATGTATACAAGCCTGTGAGATGTATTTCCAGCTAGTTTCAGAAGCCATCCATAAAGTATAATTAATTAATCAAAATATTAGTAAATTTCCCCAATGGTATGAAACTAGAGATCACAAGAGGAAAGATGAAAAACCTACAAATACGTGGAAATTAAACAATAGACTTCTGAACAACCAATAGATCAAAGAACTCAAAAAAGAAAGAAAAATTTTTCTTAATAGAATAAAAAATAAAAACACAATATAGCTTATGGGATACAGCAAAAGCAGATCTGAGAGGAAAATGTATACCAGTAAATGCACATATTAAGAAATTAGAAAGATCTCAAATAAACAATCTACCTTTATACTTCAAAGCAATAGAAAAAGAAGTTAAGCCCAAAGTTAGCAGAAGGAAAGAAATAATAAAGATCAGAGTGGAAATAAATGAAATGGACACCAGAACAACAATAAAAATAATCAATGAAAGTAAGAATTCATTTTTTAAAAGATAAACAAAATTGACAAACCTTTATCTAGACTAAAGAAGAAAAAGAGAAGACTCAAATAAATAATATTAGAAATCAAAGAAGAGACATTACAACTAATAACTACAGAAATGCACAAGATGGTAAGAAACTACTATGAACAATTATATGCCAACAAGTTACGTAACTGAGAGAAACTGATAAATTTCTAGAATGCACAACTTACCAAGACTGAATCAGAAAGAAAGAGAAATCTGAACAGACCAATCAGTAAAGGGACTGAATCAGTAATCAAAAACCTCCCAACAGAGAAAATCCTAGGACCAGATGCCTTCACTAGAAAATCTACCAAACATTTAAAGAAGGATTAATGTCAATCCTTCTCAAAATCTTCCAAAAATTTGAAGAGAAGAAAACACTCCCAAACTCATTCTACAAGGTCAGCATTACCTTGATACCAAATCCAGATGCAGATAATACAAGAAAACTATAGACAAACATTTCTGATGAATACAGATGCAAAAATTCTCAACAAAATAAATTCGAATTCAAGAACACATTAAAAGGATTTCACATCATGACCAAGTGGGATTTATCCTTGGAATACAAGAATGTTTCAATATATGCAAATTGATTAATGCAATGAAAGATAAAAATCACATGATCATCTCAAAATATGTGGAAAAGCATTTGCGAAAATGCAACTTTCTTTAATGATAAAACCTTCAAGAGACTGGGTATAGAAGGAACATACTTGATCATGATAAAGGCCATATATGACAAATTTACAGCTAACATTATACTCAAAGGAGAAAAATTGAAAGCTTTTTCCTCTAAAATCAAAAATAAGACAAGAATGCCCAGTGTCATTCTTCTTATTCACTATAGTAGTAGAAGTACTAGCTAGAGCAATTAGGAAAGGCAAAGAAATAAAAGACATCCAAATCAGAAAGGAAGAGGTAAAACTGTCACTGTTTGCTTATGGTATGACTTTGTATTTAGAACATCCCAAAGACAGCTGCAGGAACAAATCAATGATTTCAATAAACTTGCAGGATATAAAATTAAAAAAAGCAGAAATCAGTTGCATTTCTATACACTAATGATGAAACATCTGAAAAAAAATAAAGAAAGATATCCCACTCATGATAGCTTCAAAAACAATAAAATAACTAGCAATAAGTTTAACCAAGGAAAGGAAAGATCTATACAATGAAAACTACAAGAAATTAAAGAAACTGAAAAATAAAAAACAAATAGAAAGACATGTCATCTTAGTGGATCAGAAGAATTTATATATTTTAAAATATCCATACTATCTAAAGCCATGTATAGATTTAATGCAGTACTCAACCTCATCAAAATTCTAATGCCATTCTTTAACAAAAACAAACAAATAAGCAAAGGCACCTTTAATTAAATGGAAACACAAAAATCCTGAATAGCCAAAGCAATGATAGAACAAAGCTACAGGCATCACACTTCCTGATTTCCTGATTTCAAACTATACTACAAAGCTATAGTAACTAAAACAGTAAGGTTTATAATAACTAATATTAGACAAGGGAGTCAACAACACCCAATGGGGAAAGGATGGTCTCTTTAACAAATGGTACTTGGAAAACTGGATAAACACGTACAAAAAAAAAATGAAATTGGACCCTTATCTTACACCACTTACAAAATTAACTTAAAATGGATCAAAGGCTTAAACATTAAGACCTCATAAAACTTCTAAAAGAAAACAAAGGGAAGAAGTTCCTTAGCACTGGCCTTAGAAATTTTTTTGGATATGACACCAAAACCACAAAAAACAAAAGCAAAAATCAATAAATGGGATTACATCAAACTTAAAAGCTTCTGTACAACAAAAGAAACAATTAACAACATGAAAACACAACTTCCAGAATGGGAGAAAAATTTTGCAAACTGTATCTCGGATAAGGGATTAATATCCAACTAAATTGTTTCTATACCTTGGCTATTGTGAATAACGCTGCAATGAACATGGGAGTGTTTCATTTCCCTTGGGTATACACCCAGAAATGAAATTGCTGAATCACATGGAAGTTCTATTTTTAATTTTTAAAATTTTAATCTTAATCTCCAAGATACATAAAGAACTCATACAACTCAACAACACCAAAACCCCAATCTGATTAAAAAATTGACAGAACTAAATAGACATTTTTCCAAAAAAAGACATCTAAATGGCCAATAGGTACATGAAAAGGTGCTCAACACCACTAATAATCTGATCAATAAAATAAATAGAAGTACTGAACTATAACTCATAGTATAAAATATATATTAGTCTATACTGACTGATATAAATAAGTGATCTAACTAGTTAATTTGAAAAGAAGATGAGAAGGGATAAATTTTCCTTATGGAGGAATTGAAAAAGAACATATATATGTATATATATGCAGATCCCATCTTCCCACCCCACCCCCATAAGAGTTGGAGTTAATTCTCCTTCATCCTGAGTACAAGTTAAACTTCATGACTTGCTTTCAAAATATGGAAAAGGAAGAATTTGGAAAGGGAAAATTAGTAACTTAATACTATTGGGGAAATCTGGAAGACACTACTTTATTCAAGTGATCAATATTAAATAATCATATGTGCATAGAATGTAATGTGACAGGATATGAAAGTCACTTCACCTCTGTGGTATTATTTCTAATAATCCATAACCCCCAGTCTAAGGATGAAAATATCAGACAAACCCAAACTGCGGAACATTCTACAAAATGACTTACCAGCACCCCTCAAACTTTCAAACTAATTTAAAAAAAAGGGGAAGGGAAAGACTAAAAAATCATTACAAACCATTCAAGACTAAGACATGACAAGTAAATGCAATATGGCATCCTGGGCTGGATCCTAAAACAGAAAAATGTTGTTAATTGAAAAATTTTTGAAATTTCAATTAAGACTAGAATTTAACATAGCACTGTTTATTTCTTAATTTTGATAAATGTATCATAGTAATGTAAGAAAATAACATTAGGAAAACTGAATCTGGGTGAGTTTTCTTTTTTTTTTTTTTTTTAAGATTTTTTTATTTATTTGACTGAGAGAGAGACAGCCAGCGAGAGAGGGAACACAAGCAGGGGGAGTGGGAGAGGAAGAAGCAGGCTCCCAGCGGAGGAGCCTGATGTGGGGCTCGATCCCAGGACCCTGGGATCATGCCCTGAGCCTAAGGCAGACGGTTAATGACTGAGCCGCCAGGGGCCCCTGGGTGAGTTTTCTTGTTTCCCTTGAAAATTTCTTTAAAAATCTAAAAACTTTCCAAAATAAAATTTTCAAAATAAAAATGTAATTATATATGTTATAGTATAGTTTCTTTAAACCACAAATATTTAACTAATAGGTAATTTATTCTAAAACCCCTTTTGGAGTGCTTTATACAGAGTTTCCATGTACTGGGGAGATTAGAGACATAATGGGACTACATTTTACCTGTACTTACAGATTAGCATTGTCCAGTAGGACTTTGTGATGATGAAATGTTCTGTACCTGTGCTATCCAATATTGGAGTCACTAACTACACATGACTGTGGAGCACCTGAAAGGTGACTAATGAGACTGAGAAAATGTAGTTAATTTTTATTTAAAAATCACTTGTGACTAGGGGCTACTGTGTTGGACAACACAGTTCTAGATAATCCATCAGATGGCATGTTCCCTCAAAGCAAGGAATCAGCATCATAATTAATTTTTTATTTTTAATAGAGATGCTTTAATATATTAAGCAAACAAATATTTAATAGAAATACTATCACTTTAACACATACAAACAGAAAGATAAACAATTATAGTTGTTAGCCAATAGTCATCTCAAATTTAAGTGTATTTGATACATAGAGAAGTGCATTTGATCTACCAACAAGTTAGTTTTTCTCTAATCCTAAGAAGGTGATGTTTTCTTGCCTCTGTGCTTCCGGATGAAGCATGCTGTTTTGAACTAGGTTCTCTTATTTTCTTCGTCTTCTTGAGATACAGTCTGATGTGACCTGATGAAATGTGACATGCTTGTCACTTTTTGTTAAAAGTGAGTATAAATGAGAAAATATCCATGTAACTAGAATGTTTTCCCATTACTCGTTCCTGGCAGGTAATAGTCTACTAACACAGCCCTACATGGGAGGGAAAAAAAGCATTGGTATTAAAAGCAGCTGATGCCTTAACAAAAAACAGTTAAAACATTAAATTCAAGAGAGACTGCTTCTATATTCTCAGGATTCTATCTTGCTTCCCCATAGTCTTATTTGAAAGGCTGAATAATAATTACTTCTGAAGGAAATAATCAGAATATATATGGGGAATGAGATGAGGAACAGATAGGACCAGTATACCAGTATTGCTTTTTTGTGGAAAGCATATTTAGTGAAAAGGGAGAGAAATTGCGTAGACAGTTCACGATATATAACTAGAATTGTTTCTTATTAGAATACTTTTCTGACTAGTCCAGGAGGCATTATACTTTAAGCCATGTTCTTGGTGATGCAGAAAATTTCTACTTATAATGCCATATGAATTCTACCTCCTACTATTATGAAAATGAGGAGTAACAGAAAGATACTCCATTTTCTTTTTGTCACTCTCAAAAATATTAAGGTAATAATATGAAAAAGTATTTATCTAAATGGCTATCTTTTTTTAAAGTCCATGCAAGGCAAGAAATAGCCCAATGCAATTTGATTAAATTTATACATGGTTGACAAAAGATAACATATAGCTGAAAGAATGTATTTTAGCTGGTAAAAGTAGAAATCATTTCAAGGAGCCCAAATATTCTAGATTTACCTTTAACTGTCACAGATAAAAAGGATTAATTAATGAAGTCTGCACTCAATAGATAAAGGGCTCCACTGGTACTCTGTTAATTTTCTTGACAGAGAAAGATAGTCCAGGTTGAATTTCCTCGTTAGCTTGAAATGGATTCCAGCTCTGCCTTCTTAATATCAGGAGAAAAAGAAAAAGCAGAATATAAAAGCTAAAATTAATCATAAATATTATATCAGTAGCATCCTTTAAAACTGCCTAAATATGCAATGTATATTTAAAGTCATGAATTTCATATACTTCACAAGATATCATCTAGTATTTTTTTCTAAATCAAAGAATCTGTAATCTGTTATAGTTCATATGATTTATGGTACCAAAGAATATTAACATTATATAGTGTTACATTAGTCAAATTAGATTCCATGCACATAATGATGGAATAGAATCTCTCATATTATTTATTCATTTTATTTTTGAGGGGAAACAATGCAAATCTACCATTTATTTCAAATGTCCTCGCAACGTTGTGTGAAACATTCTTTTTTTTATGTTTTTTTTTTATTATATTATGTTAGTCACCATACAGTACATCCCTGGTTTTTGATGTAAAGTTCCATGATTCATTAGTTGCGTATAACACCCAGTGCACCATGCAATACGTGCCCTCCTTACTACCCATCACCAGCCTACCCCATTCCCCCACCCCCCTCCCCTCTGAAGCCCTCAGTTTGTTTCTGAGTCCATAGTCTCTCATGCTTCATTCCCCCTTCTGATTACCCCCCCCTTTCTTTATCCCTTTCATCCCCTACCAATCTTCCTAGTTCTTCTGTTCCATAGATGAGAGAAATCATATGATAATTGTCTCTCTCTGCTTGACTTATTTCACTTAGCATTATCTCCTCCAGTGCCATCCATGTTGCAGCAAATGTTGAGAACTCGTTCTTTTTGATAGCTGAGTAATATTCCATTGTATCTATGGACCACAACTTCTTAATCCAGTCATCTGTTGAAGGGCATCTCGGCTCCTTCCACGATTTAGCTATTGTGGACAATGTTGCTATGAACATTGGGGTGCATATGGCCCTTCACTACATCTGTATCTTTGGGGTAAATACCCAGCAGTGCAATGGCTGGGTCATAGGGGAGCTCAATTTTCAACTTTTTAAGGGACCTCCACACTGTTTTCCAGAGTGGCTGTACCAACTTGCATTCCCACCAACAATGTGGGAGGGATCCCCTTTCTCCACATCCTCTCCAGCAATTGTTGTTTCTTGCCTTGTCAATTTTTGCCATTCTAACTGGCGTAAGGTGGTATCTCAGTGTGGTTTTGATTTGAATTTCCCTGATGGCTAATGATTTTGAACATTTTTTCATGTGTCTGTTAGCCATTTGTATGTCCTCATTGGAAAAGTGTCTGTTCATAGCTTCTGCCCATTTTATGATTTGTTTATTTGTTTCTCATGTATTGAGTTTGAGAAGTTCTTTGTAGATCTTGGATACCTGTCTTTTATCTGTAGCATCATTTGCAAATATATTCTCCCATTCTGTGGGCTGCCTCTTAGTTTTTTTTTACTGTTTCCTTGGCTGTGCAGAAGCTTTTTATCTTGATGAAGTCCCACAAGTTCATTTTATCTTTTGTTTCTCTTGCCTTTGGAGATGTGTCATGAAAAAGGTTGCTTTGGCCGATGTCGTAGAGGTTGCTGCCTATGTTCTCCTCTAGGATTTTGATGGATTCCTGTCTACATCAAGGTCTTTCATCCATTTGGAGTTTATCTTTGTGTATGGTGTGAGAGAGTGGTCAAGTTTCATTCTTTTGCATGTAGCTGTCCAATTTTCCCAGCACCATTTATTGAAGAGACTGTCTTTTTTTCACCAGATGTTTTTTCCTGCTTTATCAAAGATTAGTTGCCCAAAGAGCCAAGGGTCCATTTCTGGGTCCCCTATTCTGTTCCATTGGTCTATGTGTCTGTTTTTGTGCCAGTACCATGCTGTCTTTGTGATCACAGCTTTGTAGTACAGCTCGAAATCCGGCATTGTGATGCCCCCAGCTTTGTTTTTCCTTTTCAACAGTTCCTTGGCGATTCGGGGCCTTTTCTGGTTCCATACAAATTTAAGGACTATTTGTTCCAGTTCTTTGAAAAATGTGCTCGGTATTTTGATCGGGATAGCATTGAAAGTGTAGATTGCTCTGGGTAGCATGGACATTTTAACTATGTTAATTCTTCCGCTCCGTGAGCATGGAATATTTTTCCATCTCTTTGTGTCTTCCTCAATGTCTTTCAAGAGTGATTTATAGTTTCTAGCATATAGGTCCTTTACGTCTCTGGTTAAGTTAATTCCAAGGTAACGTATGGTTTTTGGTGCTATTGTAAATGGGATGGATTCCCTAATTTCTCTTTCTTCAGTCTCATTATTCATGTATAGAAATGCAACTGATTTCTGAGCATTGATTTTGTATCCCGCCACATTACTGAATTGCTCTATAACTTCTAATAGTTTGGGAGTGGATTCTTTTGGGTTTTCCATATAGAGTATCATGTCATCTGTGAAGAGAGACAGTTTGACTTCTTCTTTGCTGATTTGGATACCTTTTATTCCTTTTTGTTGTCTGATTGCTGTTGCAAGGACTTCTAGTACTATGTTGAATAATAGTGGCAAGAGTGGGCATCCTTGTCGTGTTCCTGATCTTAAGGGAAAGGCTTCCAGCTTTTCCCCATTGAGAATGATATTTGCTGTAGGTTTTTCATAAATGGTTTTTATGAGATTGAGGAATGTACCCTCTATCCCTACACTCTGAAGGGTTTTAATCAGGAAAGGATACTGTATTTTGTCAAATGCTTTTTCTGCATCTATTGAGAGATCATATGATTTTTGAATTTTTCTTTCTGGATAAAATCTAAGACACCAATCGATTTGCGAATGTTGAACCACCCTTGCATCCCAGGGATGAATCCCACTTGGTCGTGATGGATAATCCTTTTAATGTACTGTTGGATTCTATTAGCCAGGATCTTGTTGAGGATTTTGGCATCCATATTCATCAGGGAAATCGGTCTGTAATTCTCCTTTTTGATGGGGTCTTTGCCTGGTTTGGGGAGCAAGGTAATATTGGCCTCATAGAATGAGTTTGGTAGCTTTCCTTCTGTTTCTATTTTTTGAAATAGCTTTAGGAGAATAGGCATTATTCTTAACAGTACCTGTGATACAGGTAGAACTTACATAGTGATATTCCTTAAAGGAAATATCAATAGTGATATTCCTTAAAGGAAATAACATTCAACTTTGGAAAGACTCACTAGGAAATAGTGTTACAGATGTTATGAAAATGTCAGGGCCCACCACAATTGATGACAACCTATAAAATTGGATTTAAGGTCTGACAAAAATTGAAGGCTAACCCCAAACAATGCTTTAAAAGTTTCAAGTGGCTATTATCAAAGGTGTTAAAAATTAAGCTATTATTAAAAACATGGGAAAATTATTTTTAAAGTGAAATTTTTTTTCTCACATGTAGCATGTTTTTGCACAACAAAATAAAGATACTATATATTTGAGAATTACTCCCAAATTTTATCTCCAGTCTGGATCTCCCTTCTGATGATCAGAGTCATAGATCCAAATCATTAATTAGATGCTTAATAAGTAACTCATATAGGTACCTTAATGTATCCAAAAATGAACTCTTAATCTAGCCCTCAAAACTTCCTCTTCTCAAAGTCTTGCTTCCCCACAATTTCCACTTCTCAGAAAACAGCAACCCTCGAGTTGTGTCAGAAACCTAGTGTTGTCCTTGACTTCTTTCATATTTTCAGATAAGACATCCAATCCATCAGCAAATTCTGCTTCAAATAGTATCCAGAATGCAACCACATCTACCCACCTCCACTATACTATCATCTCTGTCTTAAAGTTATTACGATAATAACTGGTCTCTTTGCTTCCCGCCTTTGCTCCACACCTCATATATATTCCATTGTCAATACATGTAATGCTTCTAACGTATAAGGTGGATTTTTGTCACATCTCTCTTCGATATTGTTAGTGGCTTTTCAACTGCAAAACCCCAAATCCTTATGATGGCTTATAAGCACTTACATATTTGAGCACCCCACCCTTCTTTGGTCTCATCTTCTACTGTTTCTTTTGTATATGTCTGCTTCAGACAGAACTGCTTCTCCTTGAGAACAGTAAGCAACCTCCTTTTCCTTTACTGTTTTCACTGCCTGAATGATCTTCCCCCAGATATCCTACACAGCTGCTTGCATGACTACCTTGGCGCTTCTCACAAATGTCACTTTATCCATTTATCTTTCTTGATGACAACTTTAAAAACAGTATCTCACATTCTCGAAACCCCTTCTCTGCTTTATTTTTCCTTATAGCACTTCTATATTTTTAGTGTGTTTCCCCTAAAAAAATAAAACTTATTTAAGAGCAGAAATTTATATCTCCTTTATTAACCATTCTACCCCCAGTTTTTCAAACAAATGCCAGTTATGTGGGTGCTCAATAAATTTTTGATGAATAAATAATCGATACGTGAATAACACATAACCATTTGATTATAATTTTGTTTACCTAAGATATCACACATATACTGTGGTCTCTTCAGCCAGTTACATATTTAAACTTCTGATTCAAAATCTACAGTGTGGTAATCATGTTTGTCTGTGGCATTTTAACTTCCAGAAAACCAGCAAACGTTTGCTTTGTTTTACTCTGCAAAATCACTGTGCTAAATATTCTGGAATAAAAATATAATAAAAACTCAAAGAGCTTATTTTTTTTTTATTAAAAATACAGTCCTAGGGGTGCCTGGGTGGCTCGGGCAGTTAAGCAGCCAACTCTTGATTTCGGCTCAGGTCATGATCTCAGGGTTGTGGGATCAAGCCCCCACCCACTCCCTGCCCCCATGAGGCTCCATGTGCAGTGGGGTGTCTGCTTGAGAGTTATCTCTCTCCCTCTCCCTCTGCCCCTGCCCTTGCTCTCTTGCTTTCTCTCTCTCAAATAAATCTTAAAAAAAATAAAAATAAAAATACAATCCTAGCATCATTTACTTTATAGATAAGTGGAAGGAAATGAATGTAGGAATGCAATTATTATTACCATCTCTTCATAGATACAGAGCATGGGTAGGGAAGTTAGACATTGTTATCATGTTCTAGCTTTGAGACTGACATTATATGAGCGTGTTTCCAGGAGAACATGCCTAGAATGTAATGATTGAAAGCTGTGATCACAGCTTCAAATACTATGGGTACATCATGCAAAACAATGCATGAGATATAAATATTAAACTTCCTGAGGTGCATTTTAGCATTATGATTCCAAAATTATATTTCTTTTAAAACACATTACAGACCAAATCAAATATAGAAAGAAAATCACACAAAGACAAAATGTACAGCATGGCCTAGGAACAACCAATCTGTGATTTCTGTTCCAAAGGAATTGTAACATACTTAGGTATTTCTTCTTCATTGTTAACCATATTTTGTAGTAAAAGAGTGATAGTTGACAAATGGTTTATGTGTGATCCAAAAAAAATTTATAGGCAAGACCCCAAAATATGTCAATATTTATCTAATTCTATCATGGGGAATAAGGAGCTGTGATTCTAGGCAACCAAGTTTAGTTTTTAAGGAGGAAATACTGCTATTATGGAACAGTATAATTTATCCAATTGCCTTACCTTGAGATTACTGAAAGGAAAAGGAAGAGGAGAAGGGGTGGGAGGAGATCAAGATGAAGAAGACAATGATGAAGATGAAAAAGAAGTAAAAAAAAAAAAGAGGACAAAGGCAAAGATGGTGATGCCAATAAACTTTCAATCCTTTTATTCTCAAGCTCTAGTCACCATATGTGGCAATAATTGGCTTGTGATTTACAAGCATTAATAGTAATGATCCTTTTAATTATTTTTATTCATTAAGTCATTCAACAAATAGTTTTGAGCACTTGCTACATGCAAGGCTCAACTACATGTGCTCAACTCTGGGTCATCTGGAGAATATTATACCCAGCTACTGCCTTCAAGTAGCAATACTGTAGGAGACTTTCTCATTAGGAAGGTGTGCCCAGTCCTGAATGCTAAACGATGACTGTGTTTTTAAAACCAAGTATCTATTTTCTAATGAAAATAAATGACATCTGATTTATCAAGCATCAGTTGCTTGTGAGTGTTAATGTTAATCAGTGACGTGTAGTCAGATTACTCACAGATTAAAAAAAAAATGTTAATCAGTGACGTGTAGTCAGATTACTCACAGATTAAAAAAAAATTAAAGTCTTATTTCTAGAATAACAGCTCAATAAATCTGTTGAGAAGACTTGGCCTGTGTTAGTCTTATCCAAGCACTGTCATTCTTTGGGGCCTGACCGGACAGTCTTAATCTCTCTTTGTTCTATCTTCCTCTCAGATGCTGCATGATATATATATATATATTTATATTTCAAACTATATATATATATATTTAATGCTGCATGATATATATATATTTCAAACAATAAATATATATATTTAAAACCTATAAACCTATAAAAAAAGCAGATGCTGCATGATATATATATATTTCAAACAATAAATTTAAAACCTATAAACACAGTGGAAGAGTTATAGGTTTGGATTAATTGTGATTGCTGGAAAAAATTCACTTAACAGAGAGCAGCTGGACTGGACTAGATGGACTTAATAGGAAGAAAGAGGGTCAGTGTCTTTCCAGGCTAGAAAGCAACATGACAAAACATGCCCTACCTTACATGGACACGGTGCGGGGTCTGAAGTGGCATAGCACAGACTGTGTGCAGAAGCTATGAAGGGATGGTAGGAATGAGTCTGTATTCTACAGAACTTTGGATGTCATTTAAGAGAATTACATGGATAACGGTCAGCTGCTTTTTAATGCAGAATGGCAATAATGACCAGAATAAATTAGATGAGCAAGAGATTAAACAGAGGCTAGTGATAAAGACAGCAGACTAATTCTCTGAAAGCCATTTTGTTGAAGGACACTTTTCTGGCAGAAAGTTTGCCAAATGATCAATTCATTTAATGGCCAATTCAAAAGAAGACCAATTCACCAAATTGTTTTAGCCCTTCCCCCCAAAATGGACTTTACTGATTACTATAAAATACACAATAATTTCTGTTGCAGTGGAAGGTTTCAACAAGCTTTATAAACATTTTCCTCTCAGAGATTTGGTTTTGATATAGTCATTTTGTCCTCCTTGTTTTGTCCCAGTTGTTGTGCCAGAAAGAGCAGTATTAAATGAATTTGTTTTTTCATAGTTACTATTTTTTAAACGATGAAATGGGCCAGTCTCTTCCAGACATCTTTAATGCATGTACTATCTTTCTCCCTTTTCTTAATATAGAGATTTTTAAATAGATCTATCAAATTAATTGTTCGTATTTTTCTCACCTCATGAATCCCATGCATCATGCCATTTAGTATCGTATACATGAAATGATAAATTTGTTCAAGTGAAATTTAATAGCTCTTTTATTTCCTCTATGTTTATAGACTTCGTCAGTCAGCAAAACAAAATTTATGTGTACATGCACATTTTCACATATCACTGTTAACTTTATTCTCATTTATCAAAATTAACCCATAGGAGTTGTACTCCAAATTAGACACATACTTCTTATAAGTTAGTACAGACATAAATTCACAAAAACAGAGAACACAGGAAACTGTACTAAAGTGAGAGTCTATCAATTTTCATACAAAATGTTGATTATTCAAGAAGAGCTCAGAGGTGACATCACCAAAATGGCAACATAGGTTGTTCCCCACTTCACTTACCTCACAGAACAGTTAACAACTATTCATAGACAAGACACCACTGAGAACCCTAGAACATGGGAAGGAGGCTGAAGTACTCCCTGCACCACAGAGACCAAGCCAGACCACATTAGAAGGGTAAGAGGAGGAGCAATATGCTGATCACATTGGCCTTCCCCTTGGCCAGTGCAACACCACATCAAGAAGTCTTACTGAGCCTGCAGTCCGTCCAGTAGGAAAAGAGAGCCTAAGGTGGACATCAAGGTCGCCAGCATTGAAAGTCACTTCTTGGGAACTTATAGTCCTGTCTTGCCACATGGGGATTGTGGAGAAATCTGTAGGCCTTGACCACTGGAAATCTGATTGTGACAAATATGATAGGGAAGAGAAGTAAAAGTGCAAGGTTTAGGAACTCCATTGAAGATATTTTATGTAAGCTTCATGGTAACCACAGAAGAACCTATAGCAATTACATAAAAGACAATGATAAAAAACCAAAACATACTTATACCAAAGGACATCAAAACATACCAAAAAAAAAAAAAAAGAGAGAGAGAGAGAGAGAGAGAGAGATCAGGATATAAACAAGGAACATTAAGAATCTACAGAATACCCCAAAAACAATTAACATAACGACAACAGTAAGCCCTTACCAATCAATAATTTTTGTAAATATAAACTGATGAAATTCTCCAATCAAAAAATAGAGAATGGCTAAATGTATTAAAAAAAAATACAACCCACTGATATGCTGCCTACAAGAGAATCACTTTAGTCCTAAACTTACACGTAGAGTGAAAGTGAAGGGACAGAAAAATATATTTCAAACAAATGATACCCAAAACAAACAAACAGCAACAACAACAATAAAAAAGAGGTAGCTATATTTTTATCAGAGAAAATAGACTTTAACTTAAAAATGATAAAAAAAGAGACAAAGAAGTTCATTATATAATGATAAAGGTGTCAATCCATCAAGATATAAAACTGTATAGGCACAACATGGGAACACACAGATATATAAAGTGAAAGTGAACAGAACTAAAAGGAGAAATAAACAGTATACAGTAACAGTTGGGTACTTTAACGCCCCATTCTCAACAATGTATAGATTATCCAGACAGAGAAATAGAAAGGAAATGGTGGGTTTGAACCTTACTAAGGACCGAATAGATCTAGCAGACATGTACAGAACATTCTATTCTACAACAGCAAAATACACATTCTACTCAAGTGCACATGGGACATTTTCTAGAACAGACCATACGTTAGGCAACAACAACAACAAAATGTCTTAGCAAGTGCAAACATTTTGAAATAATACCAACCATCTCCTCTTACCACCTTGGTATGAAACTAGAAATCGTTAACAAGAAGAAAACTGGAAATTCAGGAATACATAGAAATTAAGCTCTCCTGAATGACCAATGAACCAAGGAAGAAATTAAAAAGGAAATAAAGTATCTTGAAAAAACAAAAATGAAATCACAACATACCAAACTAATAGAATGCGGCAAAAGCAGGCATAAGAGGAGAGTTCCTATAACATAGGAAATGCCTATACTAAGAAACAGAAAAACCAAACCCAAACAAAAACAAGACAAAAAACCCTAACCCTAGACTTTAAGGAACTAGGCAAGAACTGGGCCCAAATCTAGTGGAAGAAAGAAAAAATAAGATTAAAGTATAAATGAATGAAATAGAAAAGAGGAAAGCAATAGAAAAGATTAATATAACTAATATAATGAAACAGAAGAGGAATGCAGCAGAAAAGATTAATGTAAGATAACACAACTATAATTAATATAACTAAATTAATTAATATAACATAGTTGATTCTTTGAAAAGATAAAATTGATAATCCTTTTGCTAGACTAATGAAGGAAAAGGAGAGAGGACCCAAAGCAGCAAATTTATAAATAAAAGGAGATGTTACAATGGATATTATAGAAATACAAAGGATCATAAGAAGCTACTATGAACAAGTACATACCAATAAACTGGACAACTTAGAAGAAATGGAAAAATTCTAAGAAACATATATAACTTACCAAGATTGAATCAGGAAGAAAAAAGAAAAACACAATAGTCCAATTACTAGTAAGGAGATTAAGGAGTATAAAAAAAATCTTCCAATAAGAAAAGGCCAGAACTATATGGCTTCATTGGTGAATTTTACCAAGCTTTTAAATCATTAACACTAATCCTTTTCAAACTCTTCCCAAAAAACTAAAGAGGATGGAATACTCTCAAATTCATTTTATAAGGGCAGAATTACCCCATAACCGAAGCCAGAAAAGGACACTACAGGAAAACTACAGGTCAACATCCCTGACGAATATACGTGCAAAATTTCTCAATAAAGTATTAACAAACTAAATTCGGCAGCTCATTAAAAAGATAATTCACCATGATCAGTGAGATTTAACCCTAGGATGCAAGGGCAGTTCAACATACACAAATTCATCGATACGATGTATCATGTTAATAAAATGAAAAAAGTCCTATGATCATCTTTTTTTTTTTTTTTAAAGATTTTACTTATTTATTCGACAGAGAGAGATAGCCAGCAAGAGAGGGAACACAAGCAGGGGGAGTGGGAGAGGAAGAAGCAGGCTCCCAGCAGAGGAGCCCGATAGGGGGCTCAATCCCAGGACTCTGGGATCATGCCCTGAGCCAAAGGCAAACGCTTAACAACTGAGCCACCCAGGCGCCCCAAGTCCTATGATCATCTTAACAGTAAAAAAAAAAAAAAAAAAAGTTTTTGACAAAATTCAGCATCCATTCATGGTAAAATCCTTAAGAAATTAAGTATAGAAGTATAGCTAAGATAATAAAGGCCATATGACAAGCCCATAGCTAACATTATATTCAATGGTGAAAGTTTGAACACTTTTTCTCTAGGATTGGGAACAAAACAGGCGTACCCATTCTCAACACTCCTATTCAAAATAGTACTGGAAGTTCTAGCCAGAGCAATCAGACAAAAAAAAAAAAAAAAAGAAAAAACAGACATCATAATTGGAAAGGAAAAAGTAAAGTATCTCTATTTGCAGATGACATAATTTTGTGTATAGCAAAATCTAAAGACTGCACTGAAAAACTCTTAGATCTAATCAGTGAATTTAATAAAATTAAAGGATACAAAATTAACATAGAAAATTAGTAGCATTTTGTAAGACCAAAAAGACAATAGAAAAGATCAATTAGACTAAGATCTGTTTAATAAATAAATAAATAAATAAACATAATTGACAAACCCTTAGCTAGACTCATCAAGGAAAAAAGATAAAATAAATAACAATAAATAAATAAATAAATAAATGAGGAGACATCACAAATGACAGCATAGAAAGGCAAAGGCTCATGAGACTAACAATTATACATCAAAAAAAATAGACAATCTAAAGAAATAGATAAATTTCTAGAAACATGACCTATAAGACTGAATCATGAAAAAATAGAAAATACGAACAATTACTAGTAAGGAGTTCAAATCAGTAACCAAAAATGTCCCAAAACAAAAGTCCAAGACCAGATGGCTTTACCAATGAACTCTACCAAACATTCAAAAGAGAGTGAATATCAATTCTCCTAAAACTCTTCCAAAAAGTAGAAGAGGAAGAAATATTTCCTAACTTATTTTATGAATCCAGCATTACCCTCATAAAAAAATGAGACAAGGATGCCATAAGAAAATACAAGTATAGTGCAATATCCTTTATAAATATAGATGTAAAATCCTCAACAAAATACTAGCAAGCTAAACTCAACAAAACATTTTTTAAAAATTATATATCATGACCAAGTGGAATTTATTCCAAAGACATAAGGATGATACAACATGGGACAATCAATAAATGTGGTATTCTACATTTTAAAAATTAAGGGCAGAAATCACATAATCATCTCAATAGATGCAGAAAAGCAATTGCAAAATTCAACATCCCATTGTGATAAAAGCTCTCAACAAAGTGAGTATAAAGGGAACATAACTCAATATAATAAAGGCCAGGGGCACCTGGATGACTCAGTCATTTAAGTATCTGACTCTTGATTTCAGCTCAAGTCATAATTTCAGTGTCATGGGATTGAGCCCCACATCAGGCTCCACACTCGGTATGGAGTCTGGTTGTCCCTCTCCCTCTACTCCTCCCCCTGCTCCCTCTCTCTCTCTGTCTCTCAAATAAATACAATCTTTTAAAAATATATACTAAAGGCCACATATGACAAGCCCAGAGCTAACATCATACTCAACGGTAATTATCTGCATGCTTCTCCTCTAAGATCAGAAACAAAACAAGGATACACACTATCCCCACTTTTATTCAACACAGTATTGGAAATCCTAGCCAAAGCAAATAGGCAAGAAAAAGAAATAAAATGATCCAAATCAGAAATGGGGAAGTAAAACTGTCACCACTTGTAGACAACATCATATCATATATAGAAACTGCTAAAGACCCCACCAAGAAATTTTTAGAACTAATAAATGATTCAGTAAATGTTCAGGATACAAAGTCAATATAAAAAAATTCTGTTGTGTTTCTATATATTAATTAACTATAAGGAGGTTAAGAAAACAATCTCATTTACAGTTGTATCAAAAAGAATAAAATACCTAGGAATAAATTTAACCAAGGAGGTGAAAGACCTTCACATTAAAACCTGTACATTAAAGATATTGATGAAAGAAATTGAAGAGGAAACAAGTAAGTGGAACGATATTCTGTGCTCATATACTGGAAAACTTAATATTGTTAAAATATCCAAATAACCCAAAGCACTCTATAGATTCAATGTAATCTTTATCATAATTACAATGGCATTTGTTTCATAGGAATAGATGAAACAATCCTAAAATTTGTATGGAACCACAAAAGATCCTGAATAACTAAAGCCATCCTCACAAAGAAAAACAAAGCAGGGGCATCATGCCTCTTAATTTCAAGCTATATTACCAAATCATAGTAAATCAAAACAGTTTGGTACTAGCATAAAAATAGGCACATAGATCCATGGAATAGATCAAAAGCCCAGAAATAAATCCATTCATATATGGTCAACTAATATTTGAGAAGGGATCCAAGAATATTCAATGGAGAAAAGATAATCTCTTCAATAAACAGTGCTGGAAAAACTGAATATTCCCATGTATAAGAATGAAACTAGACCTCTATCTTATACCATGCACAAAAATTAACATAAAATGAATTAAAGACTGAAATGTAAGACAAAATTATAAAACTCCATAAAAAAAAAAAAGCCTTGATGATAAGCATGCCTGGGTGACTCAGTGGATTAAGCAACCACTCTTGATTTTGGCTCATGTCATGACCTCAGGGTCGTGAGATCAAGCCCCACATTGGGCTCCACACTAGGTGTGGAGCCTGCTTAAGATTCTCTCTCTCCCTCTCCTTTTGCCCTACCCCCCCAAAAAATAATAATAAATAAAAATTTAAAAATAAAAGGACTTGATGATTAGAAGCTCCTTTCAATGGGTCTTGGCAATGAATTTTTTGGATATGACATTTAAAGCACAACAACAAAATGAAAAATAAGCCAGTGGGTCTACAATGAACTAATAGCTTCTGCACAGCAAGAGAAATGATCAACAAAATGAAAAGATACCCTATAGAATGGGAAAAAAATATTTATAAGCCATGTATCTGAAAGGCGGTTAATATCCAAAATATGTAAAGAACTCATACAAATCAATTACAAAAAATAATGAATAAATCCCATTAAAAATGGGCAATGGACCTGAATAGACATTTTTCCAAAGACAATATACAAATAGCCAACAGTCTATGTAAAAAGGTGCTCTACATCACCAGTCACTGGGAAAATGCAAATCAATAACACAATGAGATATCCTCTCACACCTGTTAGAATAACTATCATCAAAATGACAAGAGGTAAGGATATATAGAAAGGATATATAGAAAGGATATATATATAGATATATATATCCGCTGGTAAGGATATATAGAAAAGGACACACCTCTGCACTGTTGGTAGGATTTTAAACTGGTACAGTCACAATGGAAAAAGTACAGATTCCTTAAAAAAACTGAAAATAGAATTACCGTATGATCTAGCAATTTCAGTTCTGAGTATCCAAACAAAGTGAAAACCCTGTATCAAGGATATATCTGTGCCATATGTATAGCAGCATTATTTATAACAGCCAAGAATGGTAACAATCTAAGTGTCCATTGATGGATGAACAAAGAAAATGTGTTATACATATGCAATTGAATATTATTCATCTATAAAAAGAAGGAAATCTTGCCATATGTGACCATATGATGGACCTTTATGCTAAGTGAATTAAGTCAGAGAAAGACAAATACTGTATGATCTTACTTATATGTAGAATCTAAAAAAAATAAAAGAAAGAAAGAAAAGAAAAAACCAAATACATAGAAAAAGAGATCAGTTTTGTGGTTACCAGAGGCAAGGGATGTGAATAGGGGGAATTAGATAAAGCTGGGTAAGAGATACAAACTTCCAGTTGTAAGATAAATATTAGAATGAAATGTAAAACATGAGTGCGTTAGCTAAGACTGCTATATGGTACATATGAAAGTTGAGGGTAGATGCTAAGAGTTCTCATCAAGAGAGGGGAGAAAACATTTTGTTTTATTTTAAAAAGGAAAGGAAAGGAAAGGAAAGGAAAGGAAAGGAAAGGAAAGGAAAGGAAAGGAAAGGAAAGGAAAGGAAAGAAAGAAAGAAAGAAAGAAAGAAAGAAAGAAAGAAAGAAAGAAAGAAAGAAAGAAGAAGAAAGAAAGAAAGAAAGAGGAAAGGAAAGGAAAGGAAAAGAAAAGAAAAAAGAAAAGAAAAGAAAAGAAAAGAAGAAAAGAGTGACCAGTGTCTGATTTTAAGGATATGCTTAAAACAGACTTTCATTGGGGCGCCTGGGTGGCACAGCGGTTGGGCGTCTGCCTTCGGCTCAGGGCGTGATACTGGCGTTGTGGGATCGAGCCCCACATCAGGCTCTTCCTCTATGAGCCTGCTTCTTCCTCTCCCACTCCCCCTGCTTGTGTTCCCTCTCTCGCTGGCTGTCTCTATCTCTGTCAAATAAATAAATAAAATCTTAAAAAAAAAATAAAAAATAAAATAAAACAGACTTTCATTGAACTCAACTCACATGAATTAAAAAGACATTGAAACATCAAGGCTCTGGATTGAAAATGCGATGGAAGTGAAATAATCCACCCCATTATTCAGCAATTTCTTATTATCTGAGATACACATTGTCTGAAATTTAAAATATCAGTATTTCTTGTTTCAATACTCAATGCTCAAAGTTTGTTGAAGCAGCCCATGGGGGGAAAAAGTAATATAAACTTTTTAAATAGATATAAAAACTTTCGGGGGGTTAATTATAAATTGTAGAATTGATCATTATGTAAGTTCTAAAGTTAAAAGGATTTTTAAATATTACAGAGAAAATATAATGGGCTCTTGAATTGTGTTTGAAGCAATTAGGATGAGTACTAGAAAGCCTATTAACAGAACCTGGCATATTGATTGGAGACATTGGTTGAGGTAGAACAGTTAATAGATTTTGTTCCTAGGTCACTGAAAGGTCAAAGTGACTCTTACCGAAAGGTTGAAACAAGAAGAAAAAAATATTTTGTCAGGAAAGATAATGAGGAATTGAGGGCACGTGGAGTATAACATGTTGGAATGACATGGTCAGGTATCCATCAAACAATGAAAAATGGGAGCCCTGGAGCTCAGGATAAAATTCATCAGAATAATTAGAAACGAAGAATGCAAATAAATAAAATCTTTAAAAAAAAAAAAAAAGGGGGGCGCCTGGGTGGCACAGCGGTTTAGTGTCTGCCTTCAGCTCAGGGCGTGATCCCGGCGTTATGGGATCGAGCCCCACGTCAGGCTCCTCCGCTATGAGCCTGCTTCTTCCTCTCCCACTCCCCCTGCTTGTGTTCCCTCTCTCGCTGGCTGTCTCTATCTCTGTCGAATAAATAAATAAAATCTTTTAAGAAACGAAGAATGCAGTTAACCAATATTTATTATACACCTACAACGTACCAGGTGCTAAGGCAAGAATTTTAAATACATATACTGATTTACTCTCAATGATGACAACCTTTCAGAATGACTTGCTATTCTCACTTTATCCTCAATTAATAAACCACGACTTAAAAAAATTACAAGTTACTGTTATAAGTATATTTTTATAGGTTATATTATTGTTTCCAATTTTGTGTCTCCTTTGCAGGGAAGGATATATATTCCTGCCCCTTGACGTATGATTTGCTATACCTCCCTAAAGAAGGAGTATATTTCTGCAGATCATGAATATCATGCTTGTCTATGTGACTTGCTCTTGACATTTATTTATGCTATATTCAATTAGAAACTTTAAGAATGATCACATGGGGGGGGGGCACCTGGGTGGCTCGGTCATTAAGTGTCTGCCTTCGGCTGGCGGTGTGATCCCAGGGTCCTTGGATCAAGCCCCGCATCAGGCTGCCTGCTCTGCTAGGAGCCCGCTTCTTCCTCTCCCACTCCCCTTGCTTGTGTTCCCTCTCTCACTGGCTGTCTCTCTGTCAAATAAATAAATAAAATCTTTAAAAAAAAAAAAAAGAATGATCACATGGGCTTGTCATTTTCCTTTTCCTTTTTCTAAAAGGCAGGATTTTTTTCCCTCAGTTTGGATCTAGTAGAAAGAAGGCATGTAAAATAAGAGAGACAACATCTGATATAAAATATAAGCAAGGAAACGAAATTTGTGGTGTAATCTACTAAGACTCAAGGATTGTTTTTTATGCAACATAACCTAGTAAAAGTCAACCAATACAGTGGTAAGTCACGGAGCTCATATTCAAAGTAAGTTCTATCTGGTTTTAAATCCCATGCATAATCTATGAAATCATTCTCTCTCTCATTATGTGATATGTAAAGCCATGTGTAGAGGATGTAATTCAGAACTGAGTGTAAACGTTCAAGGACAATCTTGGGAAATCTCCATTTTGTCAATACACAAAGTATGAGGAAATAGGAAATAGACTAAGAAAAAACATAAATGCAATGGTAGAACAGTTAATGTAGGAAAAAAATTCAAGAAGAAAATAATCTGCGATATCAAATATTGAAGAAAATGGGAATGATGAGGACTAAGAAGAATTTAAGAAGAATTTTAGAAATCAGATCATTTATCATCTTCAAAGCTTGCCTGACATATTTGAAGAACTAAGATGTCAAGGGAAGGCAAGTGTTCGTAACCTCAGTCTAAGAACACTTTGGTATGGATCCTTGGATTACATGAATCTGAACCATTAAATACACTGCCTTTATATTGCTTATGTAAGAATTAGTTAGTTTAAAACAACACCAGTTTATTAGCTCAGTTTCTATGGGTCAGAAATCTGACACAGGACTCACGGGGCTAAAATCAAGTTGTGAACAGAGCTATGTTACTTATTGGAAGCTCAAGAGAAGAATACATTTCCAAGCTCATTCAGGCTTTGGCCAAATTCATTTCCTTAACAGTTATATGATTTAGGACCCACTACCTTGCTGGCTGTCAGCCAGAAACTGTCCTCAACTCCTAAAGACCTTACCTACTCTTTGTACATGTCCCCCTACATCTCAGAACCACTAAGTTACATCGCAGCCTTTGAGTATTTGAAATTTCTTCTAACTTCCCCTTCTTTTGAATCTCTTTTGCATTATTCTTCTGGCCCCATTCTCTAACTGATTTTTGCTTTCCATTTCTGCTTTTAAGGCTTATGTGATCAGAGTGATTGGGCTCACTCTAATACCCCAAGAAAATATCTTTATTTTAAGGTCAGCTGACTACTAACCATACTTCCATCTATAAAGTGTCCCCTCGGAAGAACCTAGATTAGTGTTTAATTGAATAAACAGAAGACAGGAAATTAGGGGAACTTTTTAGAATTCTACCACACCAAGGACATTTATTAAAAATTTACATTTCTGGGGCGCCTGGGTGGCACAGCGGTTAGGCGTCTGCCTTTGGCTCAGGGCGTGATCCCAGCGTTACGGGATCGAGCCCCACATCAGGCTCCTCCGCTATGAGCCTGCTTCTTCCTCTCCCACTCCCCCTGCTTGTGTTCCCTCTCTCGCTGGCTGTCTCTATCTCTGTCAAATAAATAAATGAAATCTTTAAAAAAAAAATTTACATTTCTAAGGCTCTCCTCCAAAGTTCTGTGAACAAAATTCTACGATAAGACACTGGTTTAGATTTATGCAAGCCTCTTTGGTAATTCTTTTGTATAATAAAACTTAAAAACAGCTTATCTATGAGGTCTATGGTGTATCTAATATCTGATATCTAATATCTGAAATTTTATGGAAAACATTTTCATCGTGTTCATTTTTCTAAGGTTTACCTAATTTTTAAAGGTTAGAAAGGTCCTATGACCCACAATACTTAAGAATAACTAATTTAAGGAATGAGTGAACATGAAAAGGAGGCAAGAGAGTAGTTTACACTTGACAACTTTGACAACAAAGTAAAGGAAATGGATGGGATGGCAGTTTGAGAAGCAGGCCTGTTTGAGGGAATTTTTTTAGGATAGATAAAAATCTGGCATTTGGAAGGAAAACACTTCATGGATGGAAGCATTCAAAAGCAGAATGAAGACACCTGAAGTAGCAAATTACCTACAGCTATGAGATTAAGAGAACAGTTGGAAGTTTTAATTTTGTAATAGAATAGAGAAATGTTTTCTCTAAGAGAAAAGAAAAAGTGGACAAGCAAAGATGCAGAGAAACACTAAGGTGGCACGGCCATCATCTCCTCAATTAAGTAGGAGTAATATTGCTTACCTTTTTTAGGGATTAGAGGGCTTGACCAGCATGGAATGAGTTAGAAAAGAAGAGCTGGAAAAAACCTAAGGATTAGCCAGAGGTGAGAATACAATGAGTGGACTTTCAATGCTGCCTATTAAGAATATATAATACAGATTTGAACAAAAACAATTTTCAATAATAAAATTGTTTACTTTTTATTTCAGCCTTTCTCTGCTGTGGTCATATAATACAACTGACTAAAGTATGAAAAAAATCAAGTATATGGAAGCTATTACTGAATTAACAATTTAGATCCTATTTAATAGGATACTAGCTTTGCTGAGATGCAAAAGTCCTGTATTTAAATCTCAAATTTTGTATTAAGATTGTTAAGTAACTTTAGTCAAATCAGTTATTTTAAACTGTCTCAGCTTTTTCACTGGCCAAATGTGGATAATACTATTTGCCCCACGTCACCTACAGGGTAACTTTGTGAAAAAATAAGAGAACTATAATGTATTTTTTAAAGTTAGAAGATAACCACATCTTGCAGATTTATTGGTAGCTGTGAGAAGTACCAAAAAATAGCGTATTAGTATAATACCAGATATCCTTCTGCACTACTAACCAAGCAGAAGCTTTTTTGAATATAGAAAAAACTAAATTTTAAAAGAAAAAAAAAGTTCTGAAACTGAAAAGTTTCCAGCAACATGGCAGACAGCATTAAAAATGCCCCTATTTAATTCACCAAAAATAGTGGATGGAATATGAAAACACTCATCATCTTTGGTAAAATAGTTTCCAATTGGCTGCACTAAAAGAAACATCTTAAATTTATAGAAGTAGACATAATTTGCTTCATTAAAGAGGAAAAGAATATCATTTAAATGCAAAAATAGGGAAAACCCACAAAACTGACAAACAATTAAAAAAAGACTTCCCATTAACTATCATTAGGTTTATCCATTCAACCAAGAAAATAACTATCACAGAATCTTAGAAACAATAAACAAAAAGAACAGTTAACTATCTAATTGTATTTTTCTAAAATGAGGGAAAGCATGTATATAATTTTTTAATTGGCCAAAATTGCACATAAAAACATTGCAATTTAAGTCCTTTATATTCACTTTCAATGTACTGAAAATTATAGACTTTCATTTGGTTTAACTCTTGTAAGTCTTTTGTGTTTCTTTGGATCTCTAAAATCCTGCAATTCACATAATCCTAAATTCTTTGTTACTCAGAAAAGTCTGACTGAAAAATACATTATTCAAAGACTCAATAACTAAATATATACATGATGAAATATTACATATATTTAGTAAAGATGTTAATCTTACAAAGTGAAGTAACTTATTCTCAAATATGGTGGTCAGGAGTAATAAACATCTGCCCATCGCCACTTAAAAATTATACCTAGGTGATATCTGTTCACAAACTTTTTGCGTATGTATCTCCATCTTCCCTGCTCCCATTTCCAGGTAGTACTCCGAGGGACAAACCCAGAGGCTGCAGCACCCTGTGTAGCAGGCGATGGTGCTAAGTATTGCCTAAGGCCCAGAGAGGAACTGGGGATTAAATATGTGACTTCGGCATCTAATAAACCCAGAAAAATATTTTTATCTAAGGGAAATTAATTGATGAAACTCAATTTGAAAGTGAAGAGAATATTTCCAATGAATTTAAGGCAAAATTACTATTTTTTAATGTAACAAACACAAACATTTTCATTTCATATTCAAATACCCTTCCTTATGATAATTATTGATTAAAGATAGTAGTGAGAAATCTCTTATCTTTATTCAAAATTTGAATGCAGGGTCAAGAAATAGCAGCTGAGATGGGGGCCAATGTTCGCAACACCACTGTTTCCTGGTTGAGTGACCTCAAACTATTACATTATTTAAGGTTTTGTTTTTTTTTTTTGACAGGGAGGAAGAGAGAGCACAAGCAGGGGGAGCAGCAGGCAGAGGGAGAGGGAGAAGCAGTCTCCCTGCTGAGCAAGGAGTCTGACATAGGGAATCATGACCTGAGCTGAAGGCAGACGTTTAACTGACTAACCCACCCCGGGGCCTCAACTGTTAAATCCGTCTTAGCTGTAAAATCAGCTGGCTAAAGTAGATAACACTTCCATTTCTTAAATTTTTTAAATTCTATTTTAAATGAATAAAGTATGACTTATTTGGAAAAAATGTCTATTTAGATCATCTGCCCATTTTTTAGCTGGATTATTTCTTTTTCTGCTACTGAATTGTATGAGTTCTTTATATATTTTGGATATTAACTCCTTACCAGATGTATGATTTGCAAGTATTTTCAAATATTTTCTCCAATTCAATGTGTTGCCTTTTCATTTTGCTGATAATTTCTTTTGCTGTGCAGAAGCTTTTTAGTTTGATATAGTCCCACTTGTTTACTTTTGTTGCCTTTCTTTTTGGAGTAAGATCCCAAAAATCATCACCAAGACTGATGTCACAGGCCTGCCTGTTTTGTTCTCGGAGTTTTATGATTTCAGGCCTTACATTCAAATTTTTAATCCATTTTGAGTTAATTTTCGTGTATGATTTAACATAGCAGTCTAGTTTTATTCTTTTGCATATGACTGTCCAGTTTTCCCAACACCATTTATTAAAGAGACTGTCCTTTCCTCACTGTATACTCCTGGCTTCTTTGTCATAAATTAATTGACCATATATACATATGTTTATTTCTGAGCTCTTTATTCTGTCCCATTGACCTGTGTGTCTGTTTTTATGTCAATACCACACTATTCTGATTACTAGAGCTTTGGATTATATTTTTTAACAAAAGCAATTCAAATATTATGGTCATCTTCAATGACATGGTCCAACATTCTTATAGGATTCAACTATACGTATTTTCCCTGAAACTGCCCTACTCTTGGTTTGGATCAGATGTGCAAATTGACTCTTTGTGTGTTCCTTATGTCTTCCAGATATACAGTTATACTTGGTATTTCCTTCATATGCACTAAATTCTCTCCTAGATTCAAGCATGACTACAGTTTTCCCCCATGTTGTCCTTTTATGATTTCATTGGCAACTTGGGAGGGGAAGAGTTAAATTTCAAGAACTTAATTGCTTCCTCTCCCATAAAGTTCTACTAGCACTTAAGATGCTTGTGTTGTGTGGGTGGGCAGTAACTAACATGGAATGCAGATAGATAGCTATAGGCCCTTTCTAGACACAGACTCCGTTATTCCTCTCGATGCAAAAGTAATGATACTGCTACTTATTAGCTTTTGGAATAATTAAGTAGAAGATAGGAATAGGAATAGGTTAGATGTTCCATATTAACACAAATTCATTAGTAAAAAAAAAACTAAAGTAGACCATTTTTTACAGTACAAATCATTTGTCCTTTTCATGTCAATGTTAAGGCAATATTTTATAAAATATGTTAATAGCTAAAGAATTCACTATATTAAACCCCTCCAAATATTCCCTAAGGCAACATTAGAAAATGTGTTTTTTAGAGATATTAATAAAATCTGTATATTCAGGACTTAAGGAAAGAGAAGACATAGTCACAAAAATTGTTTAAAAAGGGAAAGCAAATTTTGTGAAGAAGAAATCCTTGTCCTAGTAAGGAAAAAAGGTATTTACAAGTTGAGAACATTTGGATCTTTAATGGCCAAAATAAACCCTTAAATAGTCACCATATTATAGATTCAATGGAGTCTCAAACATATATAAGGAATGCAAAACTAAGTTAAAATGAGCAATAATTAATATAATACTAAAGTATGGCTACTAAAACTTCAAAAATGACAGCCACGTTTTTTGACATATATAAAGCACATTTTAAATGTTTTAGAGTTTACAAATTGAATGGTGAAAACTAGCACCGTCTCCACTGTTTTGCCACATGATTATTGGGTACTATGATACTACAGTTTAAAATGCAGCTCTAGGGGCGCCTGGGTGGCACAGCGGTTAAGCATCTGCCTTCAGCTCAGGGCGTGATCCCGGCATTATGGGATTGAGCCCCACATCAGGCTCCTCCGCTATGAGCCTGCTTCTTCCTCTCCCACTCCCCCTGCTTGTGTTCCCTCTCTCGCTGGCTGTCTCTCTCTCTGTCGAATAAATAAATAAAATCTAAAAAAATAAAAATAAATAAATAAAATAAATAAAATGCAGCTCTAGCATCTTTTCTCAGAATATTATTTACAAAGTAATTTTGTGGCAACATGTTTGTTTCTTTTCAACACTTTTTATGGCACCTCCAATGAAAATATAAAGTAAAATTGTCCCAGAATGAAAATATTTTATCATTCAAAGCCATACCTGAGCTTTCTCTGAAAATATAACTATAGTCCAGTTATCATGCTTCAGGCAATTTGTCTTAATCTTTCTACTTTTAAGAGTGTATGTATATACGTGTTTGTGTGCACACGTGCACACATCTGCAAATGAAAATTCCTGTGTAAAAAGCAACTGTATGAAGGTATGATGATTATCTACTCACACTCCATATGCTCAGGATGATGGAATTTGTTGTACATTGTAGAATGATACAGTGTTGAAGAGAAGTCAGTACTCCAGGGAGAAGGAACAGCATGATACATTGGATTCATGGTTTATGGCACAAGAAACATAAATGGACTTGAGTATATTATGAATGAACATTAAAACCTATTTTATAATGAAAATGAAAACATCACAAAAGGCTATTTGGGATTTTTAGCATACCTGGGATGTTGTTAGAGTAGTAAGTTCTTAAGGACTGTGAATCAATGGCTTCAAAGCAGTTGGAAACTTACATACGGCAAACATATATTATAAGATTGATTTTTGCTGCAGAAATCTATATATCAAGCAGGTTCATTGGAAGCAAATGATAAAATGAATATAGCTCTAGAAAGGGAGTACTCAAGATGGTGTGCTATCAGCCAAGGTGACATACATTATCAAAGACAACTGAGGTGCAAAGCAATGGAAGGATAATCAATTTTTCTGATGGTGCACAGTGACTCCTCTGTTGTCTTCTTAATATACTGTCAAATAAGCAATGGATATTTGTTAGTCAGTGAAATTTTTGGACCAGTAGCAGTATTGCAAGAATCACCAATAACTGCCTTTCCAAAATGTTTAAAGTATGGAAACCTAACAAGCAAACCAAGTTCTTCTTCTAACATGATTAATCATTAATACAAATGCACAAATACAACATCTTCTCTGACTCTTTTATAATGTCTTCGATTCCTACGTAAAGGAGGAAGAATTTAACTTCCAACTGAATCCTAGAATCAGAGTATTCTTCATTTTATAGTTAGAACAGAACAAAACCAAAATTTCTATAAGGTATCAGTAATTATTCAGCATCTTTTAAAATTGTCATCTTACTCTTAGAAAAGAAACCTTCAGTGCTAATACTTAAGGTGTACGGTAATGTCTTTTAGAAAGGCATATATTTGTGGGCTGTTTTCTACCTTTATTTTTTCCCTATCTTTAAATAACCAATGACAAATAAATCATGTACAGCCAAAGAAAATGGCATACTAATTTCAGAGCAAAGTTTTTTCCTTTTGTAAAAAGTGAAAATTAGAGTGTTCAGCCTTTGAGAAATGTAAATGCAATAACACCATTAAATCCGCATTGTCTTTTAAGCTAACAATCTACATTCTGTATGGAATGACTATTTTTTATTACAGAAGTTCCAAAGCTCTACAATTTACCAATAAGGTCAATATTATAAAAATGTTCTTTATCACCTTCTGTCTAAAACTGTAAAGTCATTAAGACTTTTTCCAGCATGTTAGTTTCTTTCGATTTACAAGCAGAATTTTGTGGCAAGTGTTTGCTACCACTCTCACCCACCAGTAATCAAAAGCATACACAGAATTTGGGGGCAAGTTACTTAAGCCAGTAAATATATGCATTCGCATCACATAAACCTGAGGTGTTTACAGAAATCTAAATTTATTTACAAAAGCAACTATACTTAGATGGCAATTTTCCTATATAGAAATCACACAAAATCAATTCTCCAAAGTTAATTCATAACTACAAGGGGAAAGTAGCAAAGACAACTGTTTCTCAGAAAATCTATAGATTCAGAAGAGTAATTTTTTTTTTAAAGCCTCCCTTAAACCTGACACTTATTTTTTAATGGTTAAAGCCTACGCCCATTTCTTGAGAAAGCTCTTACGGTGTTCAAACTAACTTCAGATTCTACCAAATCCAAATTGCTCTGAGTTGAATTTTACTGAGGAACTAAAATATGGTTAAGTTTTCCAAATATAAGAACCATGATTTTTTTTTGTTTTAACTAAAACATGGCCTTTTAAACTTCATAGATGTGAATGATGCTGGAAAAAATAATTATTTCTCTTTAGTTCAAAGTATTTGAAATAAATTTAACTATGTCACCAAATTAAAGGAAAACTACAAAAGGGGTTGGGTTAATAAAGATGTTTATAATTGCTGAATTCTCTCATATTCATAACAGTCCTCACTGTCGTAAGTCCTGGCACTCACGCACCACAGAAAGGAGCAAAATGGAGATTTTATTATCACATTGCAAGTTTGTGTTTGTCTTCTGTCAGTCCATAATTTCTTTGCCAAGTACTACAACTAGACTCCATCTGGTGCATTTACCACCTCAATTTAAAATCTGCAGAAAAATTCCAGCTAATGATGAGAAACAAAGCAATTTGGTATTTGTTTTACTTCATTTTAAGCATGATGGTCATTACCAGAAATTCCTGATTGTCAGTTTTCTTAGGCTACAAATAGATTGCATATTAGAGAAGTCTTAAATGTTTCTTGAGTTAAGAATTTTTTAAAAAGAAGGTATGCACTTTAAAGCTAGACTTCATGGTAATATAGTGAGCACACTGTTACAGAATATTTTCAAACAGTGGTTTTATGGCCATCTGTTAGAACCCCTGCACTGGGTTGAGTCTTTTTCCCTATCTAAAAACCTAAAATAACTTCTTAAAAAGACTCAAGAATTATAATGAAAGAGGCATCCCTGACTCTTAACAATGTCAGGGCAAAACACATGAAAGAAATTGCCTAAAATACAAGGGATTATGAAAATACCGAGTTTTCCAAATGAATGAGTTTTTAGTTGGCATTCATAATAAACACTGTTGTTAAGCATCAAGTATCAATTACCTAGATGCATAAATAGCAAATTGTTCTATTTTTTGGATTTTATAATACTAAAGCCAACAAATCATATGAATTTGTTACTCGAGATTGCACTCACTGGATGCTATGTCCTGATTAAGCAGCTGTGTGCAATAAATTGCATACCAAAAAAGAAAAAGAAAAGGAAGAAAAAAGAAAAAAGCCCACCATAGATGGTTAAATTCAAGACATACAATTCTCTATTCCCCTAGGTGGAATGAAGTACCATCTTCCCCTAGGTGATATAGTACAGCAAACATCGCCCCTACAAGACATCTGTTTTCTGGCTGACAATGGGCCAAAACAACACTTCAGAGTTGGGGAAAAAAATGCCTTCCTCTCAGAGCAGTGCTGACATAAATCCTAATGACCTGATACTTTTAACTACCTTCTTTTAACAACCTCTTGTACTATTTTCCAGCAAGGTCTTGAAATGAACTGAGAGTAAAATGCCACCCACAGCACTTAAATCAGATGTGGGGCCTAATAAGTTTTTTCTCAAGCCCCTTTTTCTACTCTGTCTTCCTAATTATTGTCATCAGTGTTGCATTTTTTTTCCTTGAGAGGAAATATTGACATTTTTGGAGTGAAGTATTGGAATGGTGCATTTGTTTTATTGATGATTCTGCAGCAGCTAACATTCACAGAACTAAAGATTGCAAAACTTTGTTGATGAGGCCAAAAAATTAGGAGCAAATTACACAGAGGTGTAAAATGGAATGTTATAATTAATGAGATTTTTTCTAATCTTCCCTACATGAGAATATAGGTGTATAAAATAAATCTTGATGTCTGGTACTGATTAAGGCTACAAGTTACCAAACAAAACTAAAACAACTCTTTATTTAAATCCACTAATATGTTTTTAAAAACTTCTGATCCTAAAAGGTGTTAATTTTTGTAAACATGAGCAAGCTCTGGGGCACCTGGGTGGCTCAGTCGTTAAGTGTCTGCCTTCGGCTCAGGGCGTGATCCCGGGGTTCTGGGATCGAGCCCCACGTCGGGCTCTTCCTCTGGGAGCCTGCTTCTTCCTCTCCCACTCCCCCTGCTTGTGTTCCCTCTCTCGCTAGCTGTCTCTCTAAAATCAAAACAAAACAAAACAAAACAAAACAAAACAAGAAAAAACATGAGCAAGCTCTTAACAGAAGCTTTCAGCTTCTACCTCCTCAGCCGAATTAATGAGCAAACTTTAAGGAAGGAAATATGATAAGGTACATATTAAAGGAGATTTAAAAGCCCCATTAGCCTTCTGCAGCCTGTATATGTTCTTTTCTTATGCAATGTCCTTTAATGCTAACATTACTATGATAGTCTTGCATTTCCAAATATTCTGACATAATTCACATAAAAAAATACTGAACCTAAACTTTTTCACATAAAAGCTCTCACAACCCTCATCTCGCCCCTGCTTCTGGGTGTTATAAAGGCTTCTCAGTTTTTAACTAGAGTAACATTGCAGGAGACACTTAATATTCTTGATCTTGCCTACCTCAGGCTTAGATGACCTGTTTTATTATATCTTGGTAAACTGGTCACATCATAATACATAGCTTCTACAGAAGTTAAGTTTGATCTAGGATATTTATAGCCAAGGGAGTCATATTAACAACAGATGTTCATTTACCATCATAAGACGAGTTTATTGCTATTTGTTCTTCAAAAAAGAATTCTGGAATAATTATTTTAACTGTTCGTTTTAGAAATGCCACAGCGGGAATCAAAGTATTTTAAACTATCGCTTTTCAAACTATTCTATTTACAATTTGAGTTTTATTCCTTATAAGAGCACACACACAAAAAATGTTCTTAATATAAACATGTTTTTGGATTTCAGAGCCTTCCCTCATAAAAGTTTCCTTTTAAACAGCAACCTGAAGGAAAGCCTGATATACAAACTCCTCAGACAAATCTCTTCTCAATATGGTTTCCCTCGAGAAGTGGTCATTTCATCTCCGAACCTCTCTATAATGATGGATATAAGGACTGAAGTGAGGGGTGCCTGGGTGGCTCAGTTGGTTAAGTGTCTGATTCTCGATTTCAGCTCAGGTCATGATCTCAGGGTCTTGGGATCAAGCCCCAGGTCGAGCTCCACGCGCAGCAGGAAGTCTGCTTGAGATTCTCTCTCTCCCTCTCCCTCTGCCCTCCCCCTAGTTTCTTGCGCTCTCTCTCTTTCTCTCTCCCTTAAATAAATAAATCTTTTTTTTTTTTTACAGATTTTATTTATTTATTTGACAGAGAGAGATAGCCAGCGAGAGAGGGAACACAAGCAGGGGGAGTGGGAGAGGAAGAAGCAGGCTCATAGCGGAGGAGCCTGATGTAGGGGCTCGATCCCAGAACACCGGGATCACGCCCTGAGCCGAAGGCAGACACTTAACAACTGTGCCACCCAGGCGCCCCTTAAATAAATAAATCCTGAAAAAAAAAAAAAAGACTGAAATGAGGAATAATGATATATCGATATTATTCCTCAACTGTCAACCCACTAAATGGCTACAGTTTCAAAGTGCCTTTCAGATAGTCATTCAGTTTCCATCTCCTTTTAGGGAACTCAGCCTTGATTAAACTCGTTGTATGTTTAGATCTTAAAAGTTAGAACCATAAGATGCAAAATTTCTCTCTATTCCACTGTTCAATCTACTGAGGGAGGAAGATATGAAACGGGGAATATTAAATGTCTGATGTGAACTGATGCAGAAAGGAAGTGGATAATTCCATGGAAAAGTAAACATTTATCATGGCAAAATCATAGATATAATAGAAGGTTAGCACCCAGTACCTTTAATTATAAAAACATGAAAGCACACCTTTCAGTTTCCATCAGTAGGAAAAGTCTTTGCAAATGCCTTAGGAATTTTTTAAGCCCGTTTTCTGCTGCTCTCCCCGTACAGTTTTTTGGGGATATATATATATATATATATATATGGTATACTAAATTGTGTGTGTGTGTCTGCATATATATACATATATATATAGTATCCTAAACTGTATTTATGATCTTTTCTAATGAAGAAAGGATATCTTTCTCAAGGGAAACAGAATGCAATCTCCCCCCACTCTTTCTCCACCTCTATGTTCATACTCTCTTAGTGGCAGCATTCCTATAGAAAGAACAGTACTGAAATTGGCACAGGACAGTGAAAAGAAATGGTGTTTAAAAAAAAAACTTTGCTAGAGAAATATCCTAAAAATTACAATCACCTAAGATCTGCTGAATCTGAATCTCTGGGATAAAAGTTTCAAAAATCCCTAGTAGAATTTTTAAGAATTTATACAACATCAAAGATCAAAAACAAAAGAAGTACCCATCAAGTATTTAAGAAAAAAATCCCATTGTTCACTCAAGAGTGAGGGAACTAGATAATAGGAGTTGGGACTGCAATGCAAATTTTTGTAGCATGCCCTCTCAAGTCAATCTTAACATCATAAAATGTTATCACAACTCCTCACAACACTCTCCTTTCTTTACTTCTATCCTTCAGCAGCTTAGGTGTGATGTGGTATCATTTCAAAAACTTTTGCCAATAGTTTCTACTGCCTCAGCCACTGTCTCTTCATCATATCCATTTAAACAAACTCTAAATGACTCTAGCTGCCCACTTTCTCTAAATCTACTCTGAAGCAGCTAATCATTACAAGAGAAAGAAAGGAAGGGTGGGTACCCAAGTGGCTTAGTCTGTTAAGTGACCAACTCTTGATTTTGGCTCAGGTCATGATGTCGGGGCTCTGGGAGGAGCCTTGCATCTAGCACCACAATCAGTGGGGCGTCTGCTTCTCTCCCTCTCCCTCTGCCCCTCCCCCCACTCACATGCAGAAGTTCTCTTTCTCTCTCTCAAATAATCTGAAAGAAAGAAAAAGAGAAGAAAGAGAAAAAAAGAAATTTAGCATCACTAAGCTCCTCATTAGCAAACCCAAATGGATTGCCAGAATGGCCGAACAATCATTGAACTGTATACCATCTTTGCCATCCCCCCAACATACCTCTAATTTACAGTGTATCAGCAAAAATGTATTTACTTCCTCAATATCATTCAAAACCTCACTTTTCAAAACTTTTTAAAAATTGTTTCTTAAAGTAGGTCACTTTTAACATATAAAACTCAAGTTGGGGATCGCCTTGTGGCTCAGTTAAGCATCGGCCTTCAGTTCAGGTCGTGACCTTGGGGTCCTAGAATTGAGACCCACATCAGTCTCTAAATAGAAATGAAAATCAAATGAGTCATGGAGAACCCAGAGGAAATAAAATAAAAACAAATGTAAAAAAAATAAAATTATAAAAATAACTTTAGAAAAGATGACAGATACGGAAAATATGACTGAAGAAGTTGCTACTACTACAGGAAAAAACTAAATAGAGGAGAAAAAATATTCTAAAACAAAAGAAGAAAACTTTCTTAAAACAAAGACTTAAATCTGTCAATTGAAAGGAAATGCCATACTGATAGAAAAATTAACACAAAATAATCAATACCAAGCTCTAGCCGAGTGAAGTTCCAGAAATATATGAGCACCCAAGTAAAAGCATTAAATCATTTACAAGGACTGGAGAGAGGAAGAGATCATATTGTCTTAAGAATTTACCAGAGCAGGGGCACCTGGGTGGTGCAGTCGTTAAGCATTTGCCTTTGGCTCAGGCCGTGATCCCAGCGTTCTGGGATTGAGCCCCACTTCAGGCTGCTCGGCAAGAGCCTGCTTCTTCCTCTCCCACTCCCCCTGCTTGTGTTCCCTCTCTCGCTGCCTGTCTCTCTCTCTCTCTCTGTCAGATAAATAAATAAAACCTTTAAAAAAATTAATTAAAAAAAAAGAGAATTTACCAGAGCAGTCTTTAAGACCAGAAGACAAGAATCAATGTTTGTCCATTCTGAGGATAAGGATATAATCCAAAAGTGTAATACACTGCCAGACAATGTTGTAATTACAAAAAGAGAAAAAGATAGCCTTGAGAACATGAGAACTGCAGGAATATGACATTTTGTAAAACAAAAACAAACAAACAAGCAAATAATAACAGCCAAAAACATTTACTGAAATCTAGCCAAACAAAAAAAAAAAGAAACCAATAAAAAGAATGCAGGACTGGAGACTTTGCTAAAGGATTAGAAACAAAAATTAAATAAGGTTAAGAATTGATTTATACCTATGGTCAAATGAAGTGAAATCAACTATGAAAATTATGGTTTTACAGTCAAAGGCAAGCAACAGAGAAACTCTTAAAGGAGACTGCATACATTATGAGAATTTTACTGGAAGGTTTTGTTTGCACCTGCTCTAGGCTAATGTTAGCCCAGGTACTGTAACTCAGAAAATCATATTGGTGTCCTAGGATGTCTAGTCACAACCATGTTAAGTTGTTTCCCTCCTGGACTGAAGTTACTATAATCTCTTCCTCTGTAAGATATATATTTTTTAAATTAAGTATCAGACATGGTGTCAAATTCATGGGAAGATCTAAGTGTTACCCCACTGGGAATAACACTAATGTATCACCGTGAAGTGAATGAACTAATCAGTTTTAATGTCCAAGCTCTAGAAGCTATTTATAAGAGTACAGTAGTAAAGTAGACAGCTGTGGTAACATTGTACCTTCCTTCTTTCTCCCTACCTTGTTCCCAAGGTAAGACACAACACTGATTGAATGTCTGATACTCTCATGGTTGGTTGTGGCAAAAAAATAAAGGTGAAAGTATTTACTGTTCTTTGGATTGTTGTGAGTGCTCAATATTTCCTATTTTGCTGGGTAAAGTCAAGGAACAGATAACACAAAACAAAAGGGTAGAACGGTATTCAGAGCTGGGTATGAATTTTTGAGGAGGAGTAAAAGAAGTGTATTGTATATCCAGAAAATATCTTTTAAAATATGTGTAATGAACTGGTAACAAAAATCACTTCTAAAAAAGAGACTTCTGGATTAGGGGTGCCCGGGTGGTGCAGTTGATTAAGCATGCAATTCTTTTTTTTTTTATTTAAGATTTTATTTATTTATTTGACAGAGAGAGAGACAGCCAGTGAGAGAGGGAACACAAGCAGGGGGAGTGGGAGAGGAAGAAGCAGGCTTCCCAGCAGAGCAGGGAGCCTGATGCGGGGCTTAATCCCAGGGCCCTGGGATCATGCTCTGAGCTGAAGGCAGACACTTAATGACTGAGCCACCCAGGTGCCCCTAAGCATCCAATTCTTGGTCTCAGTTCAGGTCATGATCTCAGGGTCATGAAATCAAGCCCCATGTTGGGCTCTGCACTCAATATGGAGTCTTCTTGAGTTTCTCTCTCCTTCTCCCTCTGCCCCTCCCCACCACACTCTCTCTAAAATAAATAAATAAATCTTTATTTAAAAAAAGACAATTATACATTGTTTATAAGAGACCCATTTTATTTTATTTTTTATTTATGTATTTTTTACTTAGTTTCCATGACCAGCATGGAGCCCAACACAGGGCTTGAACTCATGACCATGAGATCAAGACCTGAACTGAGATCAAGAGTAAGACACAACAAACTGAGCCACCCATGTGCCCCATGAAACCCATTTTAAATATAAATACGTAATGCATAACGGAGAAAGATATTTCATGCCAACACTAATCAAAAGAAAGCTGAAGTAGCTATATTAATTTTAGACAAAGCAGACTTTAGAACAAGAAAACTACCATGATAAAGACACATTGCAAAATAATAAAGGGATCAATTCTCCAAAAGTATGTAACGATCCTTAACATGTATACACCTAAAAAGAGAACATCAAAATACATGAGGGAAAACAGAAGTACAAGGAGAAATAGACAAACCCACAATTAGAGTTGGAGACTTCAACATCCCTCTTTCAGTAACTGATAGATCCAGCAGGCAGAAAATTAGCAATTATATAGTTAAACTGGATAGCACCATTAATCAACTGAAATAACATGGTCAAAGTAGTCACAAGAGAATTTTTTAAATATTTCAAACTAGGGGCACCTGGGTGGTTCAGCTGGTTAAACAACTGCCTTCGACTCAGGTCATGATCTCAGGGTCCTGCGATCAAGCCCCACATCAGGCTCTTTGCTCAGTAGGGAACCTACTTCTCCCTCTCCCTCTACCTGCTACTCTGCCCATCTGTGTTCTCTCTCTCGCTGTCAAATAAATAAATAAAAATTCTTTAAAAAAATTTAAAAAATAAATATTTCAAACTAAATAAAAACATAATTTATCAAAATTTGTGGAATGCAGCAAAAAGAGTATTTAGAAGGAAACTGATAACAATGAATGCACATACTGAAAGATCCAAAAAGCAATATCTAACCCTCCATCTCAGAAAACTAGAGATAGAAGAGCAACTTAAGTAAAGAAAAGAAAAAATAGAATATAAATAAATGAAGTTGAAAACAAGACATCAACAGAGAAAATCAATAAAACCAAAAGCTGGTACTTTGAAAGGATCAATAAAATTGATAAATCTGTAGCCAGGTGAAGAAGAAGGAAGACGGAAGAAGGAAGAAGAAGGAAGAAGAAGGAAGAAGGAGAAGAAGAAGAAGAAGAAGAAGAAGAAGAAGAAGAAGAAGAAGGAGGAGGAGGAGGAGGAGGAGGAGGAGGAGGGGGAGGAGGAGGAGGAGGAAGAGAAGGAGAAGGAGGAGGAGGAGGAGGAGGAGGAGGAGGAGGAGGAGGAGGAAGAGGAGGAGAAGGAGGAGGAGGAGGAGGAGGAGGAGGATGGGGAGTAGGGGGAGGAGGAGGAGGATGGGGAGTAGGGGGAGGAGGAGGAGGATGGGGAGTAGGGGGAGGAGGAGGAGGATGGGGAATAGGGGGAGGAGGAGGAGGATGGGGAGTAGGGGGAGGGGGAGAAGGGGAAGGAGGAGGAGGAGGAGGAAGGAGGAGGAGGAAGGAGGAGGAGGAAGGAGGAGGAGGAAGAGAAGGAAAAGGAAAAAGAAAAGGAAAAGAAAGAAAGAAAGAAAAAGAAAGAACAGGAAAAAAGGAGAAAAAGAAAAAGATAAAAGGCACAAATTACTGATATCAGACATGAAAGAGAGGCCACCACTACTGACCACATGGACATTAAGAGGATAATAAAAGAATATTATCAACTGCTTTGCCCATAAATTTGATAACTTAGATGAGATGGACCAGTTACTTGAAAAACAAAAATTACTAAAATTCACACAAAAAGAAACAGATAACCAGAATAGGCTTATAACTATTAAAGAAATTAATTCAAAATGAATAAGCTTTCAAAAAAGAAAGCAATTGAACCAGATGATTCATTGGTGAATTTTACGTTAATGGAAGAATATTAACTCTCTACAGTCTCATCTAGAAAAAGAAAAGCAAAAGGAACTTCTTTTGACTCATTCTGAGTCTGATATCACCCTAACATCTAATCCACATAAGGACATTATAAGGATGGAAAACTACATACAGATCTGTATTTCTTATGTTTATAGATGTCATAATTTTTAACAAAATACTAGCAAATCAAATTCAATAATAAAATTAATGAAACACTACACATAGGTGCAAGTGTCTCCAGGTGTGCAAGGGTGATTCAACATTTGAAAATCCAATTACATACACATCATCACATCAAAAGCCTAAAGAGTAAGAATCATATTATCATATCACGTGATACAGAAAATAATTTGACAAAATCCGGTACCCATTCATGACAAAAACTCTCAGCAAACTTGGAATACAAGGAGATTCTCCAACATGATAAATAACATCTACAAAAACTAATAGCTAACATCATACTTAAGTGTGAAAAAGTAGAAGCTATCACTCCTGAAATCAACAACAAGGAATATGTCCCCTCTCACTACTACTATTAAACATCATACTAGATATCCCAGCTAATGCAGTAAGATAAGAAAAGAAAAGGTAGATGAACTGGGAAGGAAGAAATAAAACTGTCTTTGTTCATAGATGACATGACTGTTTATATAGAAAATCCCAAAAAAATCAAGAAAAAAAGAAACCCCAGAACTAATTAATGAGCATAGCAAATTCACGAGATACAAGGCTAATAAAGTCATTTCCTTTTCTATATGCCAGTAATGAACAATTGGATTTTGAAAATAAAAAGAGTATCATTTTTATTAGCATCAAAAAAAAAAAAGTGATGAAAATATGTCCAAGAACAAGCGGCTCTGAAAAAATTAAAAATCTACCAGAGAGAAACTGTGTTCATGAATTGAAAAACTCAAAATTGTCAAGATGTCAATTCTTCCTAACTTTATCTATAGATCCAATGAAGTTCCAATCTAATGCAATAAAAATCTTAGTAAGATACTTTATGGATATCAAGTTGATTCTAAAGTTTAGATGAAAAGGAAAAGCTTCCACATGGCAAAGGAAACCATCAACAAAATGAAAAGACAACCTAGGATGGGAGAAAATCTTTGCATATATCTGATAAGGGGCTAATACCAAAAATACGTAAAGAACTCGTACAACTCAGTAGCAAAACAAACAAATATACAATTGGTTAAAATATGGGCAAATGATCTAAATGACATGTTCCCAAAGAAAACATACAGGTGGCCAACAGGCACACAAATAGATTCTCTACATCATCAATCATCAGGGAAATGCAAATCAAAATCACAATGAGTTATCACCTCCCACCTGTTAGAATGGCTATTATTTTAAAAAAGGCAAGAAATAACAACTGTTGGCAAGGATATGGAGAAAAGGAAACCCTTGTGCTCTGTTGGTGGGAATGTAAACTGGTAGAGCCCACTACAGAGATCACTATAGCAGTTTCTCAAAAAACTAAAGATAGAACTACTGTATGAACTACCAATTTCACTTTCGGACATTTAACCAAAGAAAGCAAAAACACTAATCGGAAACAATATATGCACCCCATGTTCACTGTAGCATTATTTACAAGAGCCAAGATATGGAAGTAACCTTAGTGTCCAGTGATGGATGAGTGGATAAGGAAAATGTGGTCTATATACACCAGAGAATATTACTCAGCCATAAAAAAGAATGAACTCTTGCCATCTGCAACAACATGGATGAACCTCGAGGGTATTATGCTATGTAAAATAAGTCAGAGGGGGAAAGACATATGTGATCTCTCTTATATGTGGAATCTAAGTATGTATATTCAAGCTCATAGATACAGAGAATATATTTGTAGTTGCCAGATGCTGGGGATAGGAGTGGGAGAAATGGGTGAACTGTTTTGTTTTGGTTTGGGTTTTAGCTTAAATAAATTGGAAAAATTAGAGAGGATAACATGATATTTTGTTAGTATAAAAACACAATTACGCCAACCAATATGATCAGGTAATATGAAAGCCTCATTGTTTGGGACTTTTTGACCCTGAGACCAGACTGGTCTTTATAATCCTCCTCTACTCATAGGGATTCTAAACCCTCCTGAGAAACATCCAAAAATAGGTAGTAAAACAAAAGAGACAATAGAACAAAATGATTGATGGTCAAAAGCCTGGAGAGCAGGGGGCAGGTTCCAGACCAAGAGACCCGGGGCAGCCTGGGAAAAAAGAGATGATTAGAAAGAGGGTGATTTGCAGAGTGATCCCAACAAAGGTAGAATGTCAATCTGTCATACCACTGAGAAACAATGGGGATGAAAAATAGCATGTATTCTCTATATTCTGTAGCTAAAGTGGACTCTTCAAAAAATTAAAATAAAATTGGAAAATTAAAAATAGAGTATAATAGTAAAATAAAAAATCAAGTTCACATGAAAATGAAAAAAAATCCTGGAATATGTGACAAAACATTAAAGAATAACAAAGTTTGAGGACTGGCATTGCCTGATTTTAAGACTTCCTGAAGAGCTACAGCAAACAAGATAGAATGATACTTGTGAAAGAGTAGACACATGGATCAGTGGAACAGAATAAAAGGCCCAGAAATAGATCCACACAAATATGAGCAACCAATCTGTGATAACAAAGGCAATTCGATGAAGAAAGGAGAGTCTTTTCAAAGACAATGCAAGAACAATTAAATATCCATAGGCAAAATCTATATACACATACAGACCTTACACCTTTCACAAAAATTAACTTGAAATATATTACAAACCAAAATGTAAAATGCAAAAGTATAAACTTCTAGAAGGTAACTAGACGTTGGGTTTGGTCTAGTGACCTTGGGTTTGGCAATGACTTTTTAAATATAAAACCAAAAGCATATTCCCTGAAAACAACTGGTAAGTCGGACATTCTTTTTTTATTATGTTCAGTTAGCCACTGTATAGTACGTCATTAGTTCATGATATAGTGTTCAATGATTCATCAGTTACATATAACACCCAATACACATCACAACACATGTCCTCCTTAATACCCATCACCCTGTTAAGCTGGACATTCTAAAATTAAAAACTGTCCTACAGGGGCGCCTGGGTGGCACAGTCGTTGAGCGTCTGCCTTCGGCTCAGGGTGTGATCCTGGCGTTGCGGGATCGAGCCCCACATCAGGCTCCTCCGCTAGGAGCCTGCTTCTTCCTCTCCCACTCCCCCTGCTTGTGTTCCCTCTCTCACTGGCTGTCTCTCTCTGTCTATAAATAAATCTTTAAAATAAAAAAACTGTCCTACAAAAAATATAGTTGAGAGAATGAAAAAACAAGGCATAGACTGGGAGAAAATCTTTGTAAAACAGATCTGATAGAAGACTAGCATCCAATATATATAAAAACCTTTAAAAACAAATAATAAGAAACAACCCAATTTTTAAAATGGGCAAAATATCTGAATAAACACTTCAACAAAGAATATATACAACTGATAAAAATCATATAAAAGATGCTTAACATACTTTGTCATTAGAGAACTGCAAATTGAAACAATGAGACACCACTGCACATCTATTAAAATGGCTAAAATCCAAAAATCTGACAATACCAATTTCTGGAGAGGATACAATACAACAGGAACTGTCACTTCATTGCTGGAGGAAATGCAAAATGGTACAGTTGCTGTGGAAGATCATTTTGCAGTTGCTTACAAACCTGAAGTCTTACCATATATTAATTCATCAATCACACTTCTAAGTATTTATCTAATTGAGTTGAAAGTTTATGTACACACACGTGCACACGTGCACACTTGCACAAGAATGTTTATAAAAGCTTTATTCATAATCACCAAAAACTTTAAACAACCAATATGTCCTTCAATAGATGCATGTATAAATAAATTGCGTGCACCTATGCAGTTGAGTGTTATTCAGTGGTATAAGAAAATACACTGTCAACCCACAAAAAAAAAGCAGTGAATACTGCTCATAATGCTAAGTGAAAGAAGCCACTGTGAAAAGGGGACTGTGATAAAAGAACCTATTACAAATGTATAAAACAACCTTACTAAAGGGTGTGGAAAAGGTGCTATAGTAATTAATTTGGAATATAAATGGAGTCTGTAAGACTAAAGGCAAAAGAAACTACACATAGTCCTACACTTTAGTCAACAAAATGGTTTCCCACATGGGTATGTTAATAATTCTGATACTGCTGTACATGTATACTAGAACTGAACAATTTTAGTAAATGTGTGGCAGATAGTGGGAGGCATGCTCCTCACTGCTGGAGTGGAAAGTTACAGATAAGCAAGAGGAGGGGACAAGAATAATCCATGTGGTACTCTCTCACACCATACACAAAGATAAACTCCAAATGGATGAAAGACCTCAATGTGACATAGGAATCCATCAAAATCCTAGAGGAGAACATAGGCAGCAACCTCTCGACATCGGCGAAAGCAAACTTTTTCATGACACATCTCCAAAGGCAAGAGAATCAAAAGATAAAATGAACTTATGGGACTTCATCAAGATAAAAAGCTTCTGCACAGCCAAGGAAACAGTCAAAAAAACTAAGAGGCAGCCCACAGAATGGGAGAATATACTTGCAAATGATGCTACAGATAAAAGACTGGTATCCAAGATCTACAAAGAATTTCTCAAACTCAATACACGAGAAAAAAATAAACAAATCATAAAATGGGCAGAAGCTATGAACAGATACTTTTCCAATGATGACATACAAATGGCTAACAGACACATGAAAAATGTTCAAAATCATTAGCCATCAGGGAAATTCAAATCAAAACCACACTGAGATACTACCTTACGCCAGTTAGAATGGCAAAAATTGACAAGGCAAGAAACAACGATTGCTGGAGAGGATGTGGAGAAAGGGGATTCCTCCTACATTGTTGGTGGGAATGCAAGTTGGTACAGCCACTCTGGAAAACAGTGTGCAGGTCCCTTAAAAAGTTAAAAATTGAGCTACCCTATGACCCAGCCATTGCACTACTGGGTATTTACCCCAAAGATACAGACGTAGTGAAGAGAAGGGCCATATGCACCCCAATGTTCATAGCAGCATTGTCCACAATAGCTAAATCGTGGAAGGAGCCGAGATGCCCTTCAACAGATGACTGGATTAAGAAGTTGTGGTCCATATATACAATGGAATATTACTCAGCTATCAGAAAGAACGAGTTCTCAACATTTGCTGCAATATGGACGGCACTGGAGGAGATAATGCTAAGTGAAATAAGTCAAGCAGAGAAAAACAATTATCATATGATTTCTTTCATCTATGGAACACAAGAACTAGGAAGATCGGTAGGGGAAGAAAGGGATAAAGAAAGGGGGGTAATCAGAAGGGGGAATGAAACATGAGAGACTATGGACTCTGAGAAACAAACTGAGGGCTTCAGAGGGGAGGGGGGTGGGGGAATGGGATAGGCTGGTGATGGGTAGTAAGGAGGGCACGTATTGCATGGTGCACTGGGTGTTATACGCAAGTAATGAATTATGGAACTTTACATCAAAAACTAGGGATGTACTGTATGGTGACTAACATAAGATAATAAAAAAACATTAAAAAAAAGAATAATCCATGTGGTAATGGACTAGAGTTGGAGACATCAGTAAGAATTCATGTTTAACTTAATATAGATACAGATGGTTACATATGGAAGGAAATATTTATAGATTTGTGAATATACATGGATTAATATACACAGGTATATTTCTTTGATCTGTTATCTGAGAGGACCTAAAAGAAACAATACCCCAGTAGCAAAAAGCATACATAGCTCCCAGACCTTGGTTTCTAATACCATTCTCCAATAAAACAATTGAGGGGAATTTTTTCTTTGGAGAAATGGCTGATTCTAATGTCTTGCAGGGAATATACAATATAAGCCTGGAACATCTGAAGCGCCAGAACTTAAGTGCTTTAAACACACACACACACACACACACACACACACACACACACACACTGATGGGAGTATGTGAAATGGGCACAAGAACCGACTCAAGAGCTCCCAATGGCCTAAATTCAAAAAATAAAATAAATATTCATGAGTCTATGCTGATATAAATAAGTGATTGATAAATTAACAAATGGGGAAGTAGAGACAAATCTCCCATGCAAAGGGATTCCAAATAGTTGTATAGATAACCCACCCTAATGGAGGGGAGCATGACTTCCCACTCTTTTTAAGTATGCTGCACAGGGTAACTTCCTTCCAAAGAAAATTCCAAAGAACGCAGTATAAGAGTAACTTTACAGTGAGAAACCTGACAAACTCCACTTAAGCCAGGTGATCAACATCAACGCCAACAGTCAGCAATCAAGTTGATAGTATGTACTCTTGATATGTGATGAAAATGGCACTGTAGCTCTGTGCTCTTCCTCCTGAAAAACCCATAACATTAGTCTAGGGGTAAGGAAAACAGAAAAATTCTTACAGAACAATGGACATGTACAATATATCTGACCAGTACTCATTTAAATAAAGATTATCAAAAACAAGGAAACAAGGAAACAAGGAAAGTCTGAGAATCACTCACAGCCCAGAGCCTAAGGAGACAAGACAAGCAAATGTAGTGTGGTCTCTGGGATGGGACTCTGGAGGAGAAAATGTTAGGTAAAAATGAAAAAAATCTGAATAAACTTTGGACTTTACTTAATAATAATGTACTGGTATTAGCTTAGAATTATAACAAATGTACCATCCTACTCATACTAATGTAAGATGCCTAATAATTGTAAAAACTGTGTTTGGGTTGGGGTCTATTATAAGATGTCTCTACTATCTTCTCACTTTTCCTGTGGTACACAACTCTTATAAAAATATTCTATTATGGGGCGCCTGGGTGGCGCAGTCGTTAAGCATCTGCCTTCGGCTCAGGGCATGATCCTGGCGTTCCGGGATCGAGTCCCACATCAGGCTCCTCCGCTGGGAGCCTGCTTCTTCCTCTCCCACTCCCCCTGCTTGTGTTCCCTCTCTGCTGGCTGTCTCTCTGTCACATAAATAAATAAAATCTTTAAAAAAAATAAAAATAAAGTCTATTCATAAAACTAAAAGATGAAAATATGAAAGAAATGATCACTGGTTGAGAAAATAATCTTCTATTGTAGAATTCTGTGGAAGACTGAGGACTCAAGAGCTCAAAAAATTATTATTTGGCACAGCCAGAGAATGGGGGTTTCTGGATGGTTTGTTGTTATATACAATGATGGACAATAGTTATTGTTATGTATAGCCTACACATGAAGCATCCATTTGTACTTTCATTTAAGTCTCTAAATTTAATAAAAATTTCATGAATTTAAAGATATAAAGAAGAGCTATCATAGTTGCCACTATTAAGTACAGTCTCTGTTATAGCCACTCTGCTGATTCCAGGCACTGGACACCTTCTTGGAATGTCCACCAATGTTGATGCTGGAAATTGGGTGTCTCATCTCCCAGTCTTGCCAAAAGAGACTCTGTGCAGAACCTGCCTGTTTGGGTCACCAGTTTCTGAATCAGATACGTCTGATTGGTAGAACTTAGGTCACATAACAATACTTTAGCTATAAAGAAGATTGAGAGATTTTTTTTCTGCTTTTCATAAAGAGAGGGTGGGACTCTAATATTAATTGGGGACTTTCCAAACACAGAAGGAACACTTAGAGTTTGGCTGTTTTTTTTTTTAAGTTTATATTTAAATTCTAGTTAGTTAGCATGTAGTGTAATATTGGTTTCAGGAGAATTTAGTGATATATCACTTACATATAGCACCCAGTGCTTCATCACAAGTGACCTCCCCAAAATCATCCCCCATTTAGCCCATCCCCTGCCCATCTCCCCTCCAGCAACCCTCAATTTGTTCTCTATAGTTTACAGAGTCTCTTATAGTTTGCCTCCCTCTTTTTTCTTTTCCCTTATGTTCATCTGTTTTGTTTCTTAATTTCCACGTATGAGCGAAATCATATATTTGTCTTTCTCTGACTGATTACATTTAGTATAATACACTCTAGCTCCATCCATGTCATTGTAAGTGGCAAGATTTAATTCTTTTTGATGGCTGAGTAATATTGCATTGCATATGTATACCACTTCTTCTTTATCCATTCATCGGTCAATGGACATTTGGGCTCTTTCCATAATTTGGCTATTGTTGTTAACGCTGCTATAAACATCAGGGTGCATGTGACCCTTTGAATCTGCATAAATACCCATAGTGCAATTGCTGGGTCTAGGGTACTCTATTTTTAACTTTTTGAGGAACCTCCATACTGCTCTCCAGAGCAGCTACACCAGTTTGCATTCCCACCAACAGAGGAACACTTAGAGTTAAAAAAAAAAAAAAAAGCTACAAAAAGTGTGCATTACAGTGGTTATTATGAGGAAAATTCCCCCGCTGAACAAGAATAGCCATCAGATGTCTTGAGTTTACTATTTAAAATCCATTTTATATTAATTTTGTAAAGCTCAGAACTGACCATCCAAGATGCACTTTTCATAGTATATAGTGATGAGAAGCATGTGGTCTTCTGCCAAAAAGGCAGCCATAATATTTTGTTTTCTCTGTAATGTGAATTGATGTGAGAGGACTCATTATAACATGATAAATTGATAATATTTTTGCCTCACCAACACTCAGTGTTTAGCACTCTGATTAGAAGGTTTCCTTAGTACAAGAGATCCACTTCCCCTACCTTAGAACCCAAGATCTCTATAATCCAACAACCCACTAGAGCACAAATCTATCCCTGAAGCTCTAGAAGGGAAAATAACGGGATGAAAAGCAAAGTGAGAAAGAACATATTGTGCATTAGTCCATACAGCACACGGTAATAACGAGAACAAAGGTGATACAGAGAAAACGGAATGCTCCCTTCATCTCCTATTCTGTCTCTCTTTCTCACTCTCTTTCACACACACACTGCCTGACAATTTTAAGGGTCTGAGCTTGAAAAATGCTTTTATGATATTGTGTCTTCTTGCAGTCTAAGAAGGCACACCTGAGTCCTAGGGAGAAAGGGCTTACCGGTTTCCCTTGGGCTCTTCCAAAAAAGAGAAAGTGGCCATTTCTACACAGGCTTCTTCCATTACTTCAATTTCAGCCAATGCTGGGAACATTTCTGGCCTTGACCTAAGTTATTTCCACAAAAGCCAACGAAGAGTGTCAGAAAACCAGTTAAGTCAATCTCATCTCTGCTTGTGTAGGACTTCAGTACATGGACATCCTGGGTTTTCTTGTTAGTAAAATTAGAAAGTCTCTTCCTCATAGGATTACCCTGTGCATTAAACGAGATAATGTACGTAAAGGACACAGAACCTGGTATTTCACTTCCTGCATCTTTCATTCAGAGACTGGCTCACACTGCTGCCATCTTTAGTCTGGTAGTATGAATGAACTTTTTTTAAAAAAAGATTTTATTTATTTATTTATTTATTTGAGAGAGAGAGAGCAAGCCTGGGGGAAGGACAGAGGGAGAAGCAGACTCCCCGCTGAGCGTGGGGGCCCAGAACCCTGTGATCACAACCAAAGCCAAAGGCATAGGCCCAACCAACTGAGCCACCCAGGTGCCCCCTGAATGAATTTTTTGTTATTGTCCAACTTGCTCTTCTCTCCCTCCTTGAACCTCTCTTTTCTTGATCAAAACAAAATTTCTGTTTCTTTCATGCTTAATCAGTGAATAATATCTGTTGAAGGCTTACTGCATTGAGTGTTTCGGGATAATTTTTAAATACCATGGGGAGCTAAAGGACCTCTCCTTTCTCTTTTAGTATGCTTGTTATTTTACAGACTAATGTTTTCAAGTGTATGTAAGATGAGTTCAATTTCTCTACAGTATGACAACAGTAGAATGACCAATTCATATGGCCAGTGCTGAGAGCCTATGGACTCTCTATAATTTATACTAACATTTACTGTTAGTAATATACACCAAACGGTTTACTCAGAGTTTTAGAAAATTGCCTTAACATATACTAATCCTCATACTATAAATATTTGTTATTATTACCATCATCATCATTTTCTCAATTATGCAATTTAAAATTTTAATGTAATGCAACCTCCCCAAGAACAGATAATATTTGTAACTGGCATTCCAACCTAAACATATCTGAAATCAAAGTCCATCAGACTATACAGCCTCAATAATAAAGTCACAAAAGCTAAGTCTAAAGCTGTCTGCTCTTTCCATGAAACTTTTCTCAAGAATGTAGAATAACCCTGAGAATTCCAGAATCAATCTAAAAAGTAATGTCTCCCATCTTCCCGAGTGGCTGCTTTCACAACATATAGCAAATGGTGCCCATTACAGCAGCAGAGACAGAGACAGCCAACAGTAAATCTTTCTCTTTTACAGCTGGCTCTGGTTTAGGAAGATTTACTTTTATAACAGCTGTGAAGACTTCTACCTTATCAACCTCTACTCTTTTAATACGTTTCTCCCAAACCTTTTTTATAGTCTCTCATAGTAATGATAGGTCCTAAGGGTCAGAACTAGACATACTTTCTTTGTAACTCTCAAAGTGTTGGTTTTGACAAATTACTTTTATTGTCTTAGTTCAGTTTTGGAATATCCTTGATTTCACTTTGAAAAGTTTTTACAGTGTGGATTCTGGCACATGAAATTAAAGTGGCTTTTGACAGCAAACCTCCAATTTTCTTACTGGTTCCATTGTTTACCTTAATACAACTTCCTCTAAATTCTAAACTCATGGGTTATATATCGTCTACATTTCTTAATCAGATGAAAGACTAATGCTGATTGCAGAACTTGTGTGGGATCCGAGTCTTTTCCCTTAGGTAAGTGTCACTTCGTTGAGAGATAAAAGTCTATAAAGAACACGCTGCAGGGAAAAAAAGAGGCTCCTCAAAGTGGAAGGAGGACTTCAGGGTTTCAATTTCTCACACATCCAACTAGAGCTTACTGCGGCATAGAAGGAGGAAAGCAAACCAGAAGAGAGGTCACACTTTTTCCTGACTATAAAATATTTATGCTATGGTTTGGGGACATGCCCTGCTGATCTAGTGTCCTGGAGAGATAATTGCAACATCCTTCTCAATGGACCAGTTGAGTATAGACCTTACTTTTACTAACAACAGCCAGTATATAAAATAGCCTTATTTTTACTAACAAGAGCGTAATCATGCTCAGAGTCAGCAAGGGTTTAGCAGACCAACCATTACCAGATATTCAGGGCCGAGCAACACAGTAAAAATAAACCATCAAGCCTATCCGAATATGCAGCTTGAAATCCATCATCCACATACATTTTGACCCATAGCACCAGTAATAGTGTAAAAGATTATATTATAATTAAATTGCTTTATATCTATGGCCTATAGTCTTTAAATAACTTATAGTACTTTAAATACTACTCTACTAGTTTAACTACTTTAAATGCTTTAGTACTAAACAACAAGTTTCTTATTACAAAGTACTATTTTCTTTGGAGGGCGTAGTACAAAGGAAGAAGATTGTCCCAAGGATACCTCAGCAATACTTCAAGCATTAAAAACATGTGGCTGATTGTTTGCTAACATGTATTTATTTTCCACTCCCTTAATTAACAGGATAAAACTTTTTGGATTTTTTTTATTAATAATATGGAAGAAGAGGTTAGAACAGCACAATAGAATGTATTAGGGAATTTTTTAAATTTTTTTAATAATAATTTTTTATTATGTTATGTTAGTCACCATACAGTATATCCTTAGTTTTTGATGTAAAGTTCCATGATTCATTACTTGCGTATAACACTCAGTGCACCACGCAATATGTGCCCTCCTTAATACCCATCACCGGCCTATCCCATTTCCCCACCCCCCTCCCCTCTGAAGCCCTCAGTTTGTTTCCCAGAGTCCATAGTCTCTCATGGTTCATTCTGCACTAGGGAATTTTAAACAAAGCCTAATGAAAGCATTCATGAAAGATAAAATAACACTGCAACCTCAAAAATTTTAAATGTTAAAAATTTAAAAATGCAGATTAAAATACAATAAATACCTTATTTAGTTAGTTAGGTATGTATGTATGTATGTATTTTAGTGAGGTGGGGGCAGAGGGGCAGAGGGAGAGAGAGAATATTAAGCAGACTCCATGCCTAGCATGGAGCCCAACACAGGGCTCAATTTCACAACCCTGAGATCAAGATCTGAGCTGAAATCAAGTCAGACACTTAACCAACTGAACCACCTAGGTGACCCCAATAAATATCATATTTAAATAATATTATTCCATCAGCCCCATTTAATAAAACATTCTATGAATAGGTTGGTTTTGTTAAATACAAGTTTGAAATATACTAGCTTTTTGAATTTAAATGACCATGTGTTACTCTTTTTTCCAAAGTTCCCAACTATGAAAGTTAATGCAAATGCTTAACTATTTAGGCTGACACATTAGTGGATTAGTGCATGTTTATAAATCACTTTGAAGACCTAATTTGGTTAGTACTTCAGTTTATAATTGTACATATGAGTCTGGTGGTCAGTGTCCAATAGGAAATCTTTCACTCTTAATTCTAGGAACTACAGAGCAGAGAGAAAACTAAAAGATACCATGTTTCAGGCAAAATTATTGGGGGAGATGACATTTACTGTCAGCAGCCTTTCTCAAAAGATACTCATCTTGCCCGGAGTGGACTTAGAAACAAACCACACACATGGATCTCTGAAGGTACTATCCATTTTATCAATGCCCCTCGATACTATATCTGTACCATTCACAGTTCCCATGGCATAGGATTCTGCTTATACCATCCACTTTCTTTCCTTAGCAAACTCTGGGACATCTGTCACAATTACTTCTATGTATCCCTCTGAGCTTCCTTCACAGAGTTAAACATCATCTTCTCTACACTACCTCACTACTTTCTATAAAACTATTTTAAGATACTTCAATACTTACCAATGTAGTCTACCTTATTATAACATCTGTTGTATTATAAACATGCATTTGGATGCTGTGACAGCATGATCAGTGACTATAAAAAAAAATCAGTTTTCTCTAAACCAAGCCAACCTAAACATTTTACACTTATTACTTCATTTAACCCTCACCACAAATATATGTTAGTGATATGAATTGCAATTAATAGATGAGGTGACAGTCTAAGCAAGGTTAAATAAATTGTCTAACTTTGCAGAGTGCAAAACAGGGCTGATTATATATATATCTACTTGCAGAGCCTATACCCTTTACCCAATGGTGTCTTAGAAAACTAACCACTAGCTCCTGCCACCACTGAGAAGGGGAAAAAAGAAAAAGCGGGGGGGGGGGGGGGACCTCTTCTGTAACATTTGCTTATTTTCACCATGTTTGCACTACCACCAATTTTAAGATACCAGTAAGATGTCATTGTACATGACTTTTTCTTTTTTTTTTTTTAAGATTTTATTTATTTGACAGAGAGAGAGAGACAGCCCGCGAGAGAGGGAACACAAGCAGGGGGAGTGGGAGAGGAAGAAGCAGGCTCTCAGCGGAGCAGGGAGCCTGATGCTGGGCTCCATCCCAGGACCCTGGGATCAGGCCCTGAGCCGAAGGCAGACACATAACAATTGAGCCACCCAGACGCCCTGTACATGGCTTTCAGAAGAGATGCTCACGATTAGCTATCATGAGCCAGTACAAACTGGCTTCAGCTGGCTCCAGCATACCACCACCTTACCACTGTGATTTTCGCTTGTTCATCTTTGTACTCTGTCTCCTCAAGATTTGTACTATGCCTAGAACCAAACAGGTGCTCAAAAATACTTGTGAAAAAAATAAATCCATTTATACTTAAAAATTAACTAGAATGTGGTAAGTATACACACATCTTGGTAAAATAATTTTCTGATTTTTGACATTTTTAGTCTCTGAAAAGGGGTTGCTGATAGTTAATCATTTAGTGGTATAAACAAATAGCATTTTAAAATAAAATAGAGCAATATATATTCTAAGCAGTGATTATTTTAAAAAACTGAAGACTTTTTTCCTTTTGGTTCTGTGCATTCTGGCGAAATTAAATGGAGACTTTCATAATCAGTCCAATAAATGCTGACTAACAATGTTCGTATATTAGTTCAAACTTTCCTGTTCTTCCTCATCTTTCTTGATATTATGGAAATTTTGCCAATATATCCAAATACAGTAAACCCATCAAATGTCTGGATTACTTTCATCGTAGTTAAAATGCTTTCCATAATACCTAAGTCATTTAAGTAAATCTAAATGTCTATAAAGAGTGAGTTATACAGACCAAGCCCACTCCTAGGAACAAATACATTCTTAACATCAAAGTTATTTCTATAATTATAGGTAAAAGCAACAGAAATTTATATGAAATTCTATTTAAACTTGTGACATTTTTAAAAACTATTTTTACCACTCGGGTATTTTAACAATTAGTTCATCCAAAACTAAGCCAAACAATAGTTGTTTCATTAAACCGAAAATGTCAACATACTTTTCTGCTTCTCCGCTCTCCTATAAAAAATTAATTCTACCTTGTGAGTGTGAAGAACTACATATTTCCTTTTGTATTTTCTTTTGAAAAAAATTGGATGATGAGTTTTGAGCCATATTTTAAATGGAAAATGTTCATGGAAAGCATTCAAAGTGTGGGAGAATTTTTTTTATTATTTAAATTCAAGTTAGTTAACAGGTAGCGTAGTACTGGTTTCAGGAGTAGAATTTAGTGATTCATCACTTACATATAACTCCCAGTGCTCATCCCAGCAAGTGCCCTCCTTAATGCCCATTACCCATTTAGCATATCTCCCCACCCACCTCCCCTCCAGCAACCCTCAGTTTGTTCCCTATAGTTAAGAGTCTCTTACGGTTTGCCTCCCTGTTTTCCTCTTACTTTATTTTTCCTTCCCTTCCCCTATGTTCATCTGTTTTGTTTCCACATATGAGTGAAATCATATGATATTTGTCTTTATCTGACTTATTTCACTTAGCATAATACACTCTATTCCATCCATATCATTGCAAATGGCAAGATTTCTCTTCTTCTTCTTCTTCTTCTTTTTTTTTTTTTTAGAAAAAGAGAGAGTACAGGCGAAGAGGCAGAGGGAGAGAGAGGGAGAGGGAGAAAGAGAATACTAAGCAGGCTCCATGCCCAGTGTGGAGCCCGATGTATGGCTCAATCTCATGACCCTGAGATTACAACCTGAGCTGAAATGACGAGTCATACACTTAACCGACTAAGCCACCCAGACACCCCAAGATTTCATTCTTTCTTATTGTTGAGTAATATTCCATTGCATATATATATAACACTTCTTCATCCATTCATCAGTCCATGGACATTTGGGCTCTTTCCATGATCTGGCTATTGTTGCTAATGCTGCTATGAACATTGAGGAGCACATGCCTTTTCAAATCAGCATTTTTGATAAATTTAGATAAATACCTAGTAGTGCAAATGCTGGGTCATAGACTAAGTCCTATTTTTTTTTATAATTTTTATTTTGTTATATTAGTTCCCATACAGTACATCCCCAGTTTTTGATGCAATGTTCCATGATTCATTATTTGCGTATAACACCCAGTGCACCATGCAATATGTGCCCTCCTTAATACCCGTCACCAGGCTAGCCCATCCCCCCTCTAAAACCCTCAGTTTGCTTCCCAGACTCCATAGTATCTCGTGGTTCATTTCTCCCTCTGTTTACCCATCCCCCTTCATTTTTCCCTTCCTTCTACCAATCTCCCTGCTATTCCTTATGTTCCGCAAATGAGTAAAACCATATAATAATTGTCTTTCTCTGTTCTTTTTGCTAAGTCTGGCTAGGAGTTTATCAGTTTTGTTAATTCTTTCAAAGAACCAACTCCTAGTTTCATTGATCTGTTCTACTGCTTTTTTTGTTTTGTTTTGTTTTCCTTCTATATCATTGATTTCTGCTCTAATCTTAATTATTTCCCTTCTGCTGCTGGTTTTAGGCTTTATTTGCTGTTCTTTTTCTACCTCCGTTAGGTGTAAGGTTAGGTTGTGTATTTGAGACTTTTTTCGCTTCTTGAGGAAGGCATGTAATGCTATACAATTCCCTCTTATGACTGCCTGTGCTGCCTCCCAAGGGTTTTGGACTGTCGTGTTTTCATTTTCATTTGCTTCCATGTAATTTAATTTTTTCTTTAATTTTCTGGTTAACATCATCTAAACATGAGAGAATTTTCAACGTCAAATATAATTCTTTTCTAAAATTAGATTATCCTTTATAATGTCTTTGTCTTTTATCCTTTATTTTCTTTTTATTTTAATTCTTTGGTCTAAAACTTGTAGTTTGATTCTTTGAAGATGTTCCTCAACACTCATTAGTACAAATCCTAAAGTGTTAATGACTAATAAATGCAAACCCAAAAACATAGCTTTGTCTTAATCCAAAGGAACAATCTAGTAGCCCAAGGAAATTAGTTGCCTTTTCTGAACTGTATGGGCTTTGATCTGGCTTCAGTATTAAGTGGAGTCACAATTTATGGTGTAAGCAGGACAGTGACATAAGGAAACAACAAGTAAAATGATGGACAAGATGACCTGGTAAATCTCTTCCTAGACTAAGCTGTAGGATCCCATGGAATGACACTATAATTACATGGAAAGTAATTGTCATATATTTGCCAAGAAATTACATGGTTGACAGTACTCTTTGAAAATTGTTCTGCATTTCTGCTGCCAACAGCTATGTTAGCAGAAAATGAAATTAGAAACAACCACAGGAGGTGTTTTCTTCTCATTTAGAAAACTATTTCATTTAGGAAGTAAAATTTAATTTACAAGTAAATATTATAAAACTAAAAATAAAATGGAATGATTTAGAAATGTTTCTAAAAGTTATTGTTATTTGGTATAATGTTGGCTTTGTGGGGGGAAAAAGTCATTTACTACATGTCAAGCTAATCATATATTCTATTTTGCAAATGCCAGCACTATAAAGCCATCTTTCCCAAGTTATTTCTTACTAACAAATGAACGTATTAGATTCCAAGAGGCCCAGATAGGGGTTATAACACCTTTCCCAAAATAATACAAAAGAGTTCATTCGCAAATTCTAAGAATTAATACTGTAAGATAAGAATAGCTTAACTATCTTCAAATTAGCAAATGAGTGGTTTTATATTCTTGCATTGCTGTGGCATAAATGAGGACCCTTAGAAACCAAAAACACCAACTAAAACTAAGACAGCTTACAAATAATCATTTTCCCAAAAACTGCTGAAACTGTTAGTTGGCAAGAAAACTCGAGTTATTAATCATACAAACTTAGTGTAAATAAAGTGTACTTAAACTGATTTCTTACTAAATATATCTGTTCCTTTCATAAACTTTAGCACTACTCTAAAGTCTTACCTACATGACAAAATTTAAAACAAAGAGTTACATTTAAACATGTTCTCAACAACTTATTTCAGGTTATATAACGAATTATTTTCTCTACCCAATGCATTTAATTAACATAATAGGCTACCATACTACTACATATGAACATATTTCCTTTGTTGGTTAAGTCAAAATATATGTCAACCAAGTAAGATATTTAGTGTCAAAGAAATCAGGTTCTTTTCATTTTTGACTTCACAATTCACTCAGGAGGTTAATTTTACTGCCAAAATTAGGATAAAATGCTCTGTACTATGGTACAAAAAAGCATTGTATATGTGTTATTTATAGTAGCTAACATTTTTTAAAGAAAACAAATATAAAGAGAATTATATGTGGAAAAATTTACTTCCACATACATAACATATCTGAAGGATTACGTAAGAAATTAACAATGCTGCTTGCTGAAGGCTGAAAATAACAATGCTGAAGGATTACTGAGTAGTTGGGACACAGGAGTGAGGAAGAGACTTAAATTTCGTGAAAAATGTTTTTTTACAACTTTTTAAATTTTATCCCATGTCCATAAATTATTTACTCCAAAATAAATTTAAAATGGAAAGCAAATAAATGTGGCCTTCCCTTTAGTGAAAGGACTACAGACCTGGGAGCAAAGGCTCAAATTAGAAAACTGTAGGACTAGAAGAGAGAAGAAAATCATTCTTTGGATTCTAAGGAAAATCAGCACTTCTCATTTTGCGGAGTATCATAAAAAACAACAACAAATTTTCTGAGGGTGCATAAGCAATTTGAAAAATAAAGTCCTTGCAAGAGAGTGTCATCTATGTCCAGAGTCACATGGGATAAAGATGAACATAGGACATAAACAGAAAGGATGAGTAGCAAATGTTTAACTTAGGGAAAGGAAGAGATTGGGTTCAAGATGGCCACATAGGAGGAGCCTGAGCTCATTCCCGCCCATGGATACAACAAGTATACAACTACATATGGAATTACTTTCTCCGAAAAAGTATAGAAAACTGGATGAACACAGTCACCACAACAAAGGACAAAAAGAAGAGCATCAGGACAGGTAGGGGAGGCAGAGACACTGTCTCATCAAAATTCTCAACCCTAGGCATGGCAATCCACCAGTGGGAGGGAATCTAAAAATAGAGAACTTTTCCCTGAGAGGTGAGGGGTTTGTGATCCACATCAGGAACCCTTTAGATCCTGCACAAGAGAGATGAGCCTCTAAACACCAGGCTTTGAGAACCAATAGGAATTATATCCAAGAACTATGGAACTGTAAGGAATGGAGAACCTGCTCTTAAAGGGCTCACCTAGGAACCCAGTGCAAATCAAAAACAAAAACACCAATTTGAAATGCCCTAGACCATATGTGGAATAGATGCACTTACTAATCTTAAAGCATCTATTAGTAGCTAACTAGTAATAGTAATAATAGTAGCGAACTATTGGGATTTTCTCTAAGAGACAGACACCCTGGCAGGTACCATATTTGCAACCTCCATCTACCTTACTAAGACTGGTGCTGGCAAGCACCATTTTGGAACCATTTCTCTAACCTGGTTAAAACAGGTGAGCATGCCAGCTAAGAAACCCAACCAGACCCACAGTGCAACAAAACCTTATAGCTGAGTCTGGCAACAGTCCGGCCCACCTTCATGTATAAGTGCAGCAATGTATCACAGCTGGGCTGGGCATATGTCCTGCCTACCCCCACACTGCAGCACATCACAGCCAGCCTGGTGCAGACCCACCCCCTCCTGCACCATAGTGTAGCTGCATGGTACAGGATCACCAACACCTGCTCTCCCATCCTTGTGTCACAGACATGGCCCCACCACAGAAGCCACACAGAAGATACCTCTTAAACACCTAGCTTTGGTAGCCGGATGGGATTGGACTTCTGGGTTCCAGGTGAAATCTACACAAGGCCACTGCTTCAAGACTGAGAGAGGTAGTTGATTTGCCTAATGCATAGAAACAAATGGAGACAGGCAAAATGATGACACGGGAATACGTCCTAAATAAAAGAACAAAAAACATCAGAAAAAGACATTAATGAGATGGAAATAATCAATCTACCTGATACAGAGTCGAAGTAATGGTCACAAAGATGCTCACTGGACTGGAAAGAAGATGAACACAGTGAGATCCTCAACAGAGATAGAAAATAAGTGAAACTTTCAAACAGCAGTTACAGAGCTAAAGAGCATAATAACTAACCTAAAAATACACTAGAGGGATTCAACAGCAGACTAGATAAAGCTGTAGATTGGATCAGCAAGCTGGAAGACAAAACAATAGAACTCACCCAGACATAGCAACAGAAAGAAAAAAGAATTTAAAACAAAACAAAAAAGCTTGAAGGACCTTTGGGAAAACGTCAAGCAGAATAACATTTGCATAATGGGGCTCCCAGAAGGAGAAGAGGAAAAAAAGCCAGAAAACTGGGAAATATATGGTAAAGCAGTATAAAGCAAGTATTAAGGTTAAAAGACAAAACCGTAAAATTACCTAAAACTACAGTAATTAGTTAAGGGGTGCATAAAATAAAAAGGTGAAAATGTGACATCAAAACATAAAACATAGTAAGGGGAGGAAAATGTAAAGTTCTGTATGTGTTTGAAATTAAATTGCTATCACTCAAAATAGACTGGTATTTACATAAGAAATTATATATGAGCCCCACAGTAATTAAAAAACAAAAACTTAAAGTAAATTCACACAAAAAATTAGAAAGGAATCTAAACATAGCACTAAGGAAATTCTCATGATTAATTTAGAATAATAGAATTACTACAATTCCAGCAGACTCTGTGGACTTAGAGATACACGTTTGGCAATCTTAAAGTACAGAGTTAGGTATACTGAAAGAAGTGTCCGCTAGCTATATGGAGGTTGAGAGAAGGATAAAATTATGTGGAAAGGAAGGAAAATTTTTCAGAATAGTTTTGAGGTTAAAAAAAAGTGACCCAACTATGGTGTGAAACAAAAAACAAAGGGAGAAGAACATATTTCAAAGACATATATGGTCTCCACATCCCCTTACAAAATGCATGAGAACTTGAAATAGAGAATTGAGTTATTTGGAATTTACCTTTTTACATTTAAATTATGCTTCTTTGGTGTTACACAGTCTCAGGGAGCTTCTTCCTGTCTGAATTACAAACAGAAAGTGATTTGTGTGATTATTTTCCCAGTCTTCCCAAGGGTGGTACGCATCATATTCCATGCTAGTTGCATGGGAAAATGAAGTTAATTCATATATAAAAATGGAGGCCTGAGTGCATTAACTGGGACTTAATTCTCTCAAGAAATCCCAATTAAGAATGCTCTAGAGTGAATCAAAATTTTATAGGATAACTTCACAGAAACCAAAGGTAAAAGTACAGCCAGGCTTTTGGAATCTGACATTTCCTGACAAAAGAAGCAGATTGATCCAATGTTTTAACGAGGCTTATTTCAAAGAGTTAGTGCCGTGAAGCAAAAACTGGCTACTGGGGGCTCACCTGGGAGAGGAACTATTAGTAAGGTCATTGTGAGCTAGCCAATGTCACAGAAAGTCAGAAAATAGTGTGTGCATGTGTGTTTGAGGGGGCTGGCTCCCCTCAATCATTTGTTGTTGATTTATATAATTTGGGAAAAGTAGGCTGATGTAAGTTGGATAAGTTAAATACAAAAGTGGTTAATAAACAATTATTTTGGAGTTATTTTTTCTATAGGACAAAAATCATTTTCATCTCTTTTCACAGACTGCATATGCTAATAAATAGTTGATGGACAAATATATATCCCTAGAGAATTAAATAATCCTCAGGTGGGAGTGTTAGCACCTACTTCAGTATCAACTTGAAAAATATGTCATTATTACATATCTCTGTAACATCATTGATACATTGTCTCAAACAATTGACTCTAAAGCATCAGGCAGAAACGGCCCTCTAGTTTGTTACCCTAATCCAGAATATGAACCAGAGTCATCATATGTCTTTGCAACCATGTTTATCCCATTTTGTTTCTCTCTAAAAATTAAATTGTCCTTGTTCACCTCAAAAAAGAAGGCCCACCTCGTGGAGATCCAGGTGAACGTAGGCATAGTGGCTGAGAGCCTGGGCTAGGCCCACAAGAGGCTGGAGCAGCAGGTGCCTGTGAACCAAGTGTCCGGACAGAATGAGATGATCGTTGTCATCGGTGTCATCAAGGGCAAAGGCTACAAAGGGGTCACCAGCCCTGGCACACCAAGAAGCTACCCCACAAGACCCACCAAGGGCTCTATACGATTGCCTGTATCGGGGCATGGCATTCGGCCCCATGGCTTTCTCTGTGGCTCAGGCTGGACAGAAAGGCCACCGTCATCGCGCTAAGATCAACAAGATCGACGAGACTGGCCAGGGCTCTCTCGTCGAGGATGGAAAAACAATCAAAAACAATGTTCCCATTGACTATGATCTGTTTGACAAGAGCATAACCCCCTGGGTGGCTTTGTGCACTATGGTGAAGTGAACAATCCCTTTGTCATGCTGAAAGCTGTGTGGTGGGAACCAAGAAGCAATAGCTTACTTTCTCCAAGTCCTTCCTGGTACAGACCAAATAGTAGGCCCTGGAGAAGACTGACCTCAAGTTCGTCAACACCACTTCCAAGTTTAGCAGTGGCCGATTCCAGACTTGGAGGAGAAGAAAGCATTCGGGGGACCACTTAAGACCAAATTGCTTAATGTCAGGAGCAGATTGTGCAGCTGATGGTATCTCAATAAAAATCATTTTCCGGTGGAAAAACAAAACAAATACATACGTTGCCAATATTTCTTTGCCTATAGCTTTTCATTCTCTTCATAATATCTTTCAAATAGAAATGTTTTTAAATTTTGATGATTCTTATTGATTATGGCTTTGATTGTGGTATCTCAGAAATCTTTACCTTATACAAGATTACAAAGATTTTCTCCTACGATTTCCTCTAGAACTGTTACAACATTAAGTTTTATATTTATGCCTGATTTCTTTTGAGCTACTTTTTACACATGACACACGTGATTACACATCAATCAAAGGAGGGGTTTTTTTGCATATTTATATCCAATTTTCCCACACCACTTATTTTTTAAACTGTCATCTCCCCACAGAATTGTTTTTCAGCTTTGTCAAAAATCAACTGTACGTGTTTGCATAGGTCTCTTGCTGAACTCTCTGTTCTGTTCCATTGATGCATTCTTCTATATTACCATACTCTCTTGATTACTGAGCTTTATAATAAGTCTTGAAATCGAGCAGTACAGCTTGTTGTTATCTCTTTGAAGCATTTGCTGTTTGTTTCCATTTTTCTATTTTTTCTGACAATTTTTGTATTGTCTGAGTATTTTTAATTCCAGTAAAATTAATGTGTTACATTAGTTTCAGATGTACAATGTAGTGATTCAATGATTATATACATTACTCACTGTTACCTGAGTACTTTGTAAGATTCAATTTTTCTCCTTTGTTGGTTAACAATACAAAAACCATGCAATGTATTTCTTCTTAGTTTTTTTTTTTTTGCTATTGTTTTCATTCATGCATTATACTTACACACATTTTATACTAATACATTATTTTGTGTGTAAGCAATTATCTTAAGATTCTATAAGAGTCACTCCTTTAAAATATCCAATTCAATATTTTTAGTGTATTCACAGGATTGCTCGCTTTCGCTACAATAGAACTTTGGAACACTTGAGTTCCTCCCAAAACAAACTTATACCCATTAGCTGTCCCATCTGTATTCTGAGCCCTAAGCAAGTCATTTTCTGTCTCTGTGGAGTCACCTCATCGCACATCATATAAATGGAACCATACAATAAGAGGTGTTTTGTGACTGGCTTCTTTCATTCAGTGTGTTTTCCAAGTTCATGCATGTTGTAGCGTGTATCAGTACTTCATTTCTTTTTATTGCCAATTATATTCAATTCCACCTTCCAACTATTATGGAAAATGCTGTGAGGAGCCTAAGTTTTCATATGGATGTATGTTTTCATTTCTCCCAGGTAAAATGGATTTGGTAATAAGGTAACTCCATGTTTACTTTTTTGAGTGGTTGCCAAACTGCTTCTCAAAGTAGCTACACCATCTTACAATCCCACCAGCAATGAATATTTCAATTTCTCCTTATCCTCATCAGCATTTATTAGGTCTTTTTTATTATTGCCATCCTAGTGGGTGTGCAGCTTTCCAGTTTTGGTTTTTATTTCTCTAATGACTAATGATTTTCAGCATCTTCTCATATGCTTATTGGCCATCTGTATATATTTTTTGGAGAAATGGCCATTCAAATCCTTTTCTCGTTTTTAATTGTGTTGTCTTTTTTATTGTTGAACTATAAGATCTCTTCGGGTATTCTAGATTTAAGGCTCTTATCATGTTTGAAAAATCAATTTCTGGCGTGCCTGGGTGGCTCAGTCCAACATTTGACTTTTTACATTTAAATTTAATTAGCCAACATATAGTACATCATTAGTTTCAGATGTAGTGTTCTATAATTCGTCAGTTGCATATAACACCCAGTGCTCATCACTTCACGTGCCCTCCTTAATGCCCATCACCCAATTACCCTATCCCCACACCCACCTCCCCTCCAGCGATCCTTAGTTTGTTTCCTACAGTAAGAGTCTTCCATGGTTTTTCTCCCTCTCTGATGACTTCCCATTCAGTTTTCTCTCTCTTCCCCTATGATTCTATTCAATCTTTCTTATATTCCACAGATGAGTGAAACCATATGATAATTGTCTTTCTGTGATTGACTTATTTAAGCATTCAACTCTTGATTTCGGCTCAGGTCATGATCTCAGGGTTGTGAGACCAAGCCGCACATCGGGCTCCATGCTGGGCTTGGAGCCTGCCTAAGATTCTCTCTCTCCCTCTCCCTCTCCCCCTCCACTATCCCTCTCTTAAAAAAAATCAATTTCTGTTAAAAAATAAAAGCCAGCTGAGTTTTTGATATGGATTGCATTGAATCTATAGTTCAGTTTGGGGAGTGCTGCTATCCAAATAGTAAGTCTTTCACTGCATAAATGTGAGATGTCTTATGATTTATTTAGATCCTTAGTTTCTTGCAATGATGTTGTATAATATTCAGTGTACAAGTTTTGCACTTGTTTGGTTTAAGTATTTTATTCTCTTTGATGCTATTATACATGAAATTGTTTCTATTTTCAGAACAGTTATTGCTATGTTATACAACTGATTTTTGTGTATTGATCCATATTCTCATTGGATAAATGTCTGTTCATGTCTTCTGCCCATTTCTTGATTGGATTTTTTGTTTTTTGGGTGTTGAGTTTAATAAGTTCTTTATAGATATTGGATACGAGCCCTTTGATCTGATGAGACATTTGTAAATATCTTCTCCCATTCCACAGGTTGCCTTTTCGTTTTGTTGACTGTTTCCTTTGCTGTGCATTGTTGATCTTGATGAGGTCCCAATAGTTCATCTTTTGCTTTTGTTTCCCTTGCCTTTGGAAACATGTCATCACTTTATGAGATCCATTGCTTTGATAAAAAGTTGGCTATTAATCTCATTGCAATTTTTTTTTCTTGTGCATGATGTGCCATTTGTCTCTTACAGCTTTCAAGGTATTTTATTTTTGGCTTTCAACATTTTGACTATTATGTGTCTGGATGTGGATTTTCTTGCATTTTTCAACTTGGAATTTTTAACTTCTTGGGTGGGTACCTTATGACTTTCATTACATTTGTGAAGTTTTCAGCCATTATTTCTTCAAAATTTTTTTATGTCCCTTTCTTGCTCTTCTGGTAGGCCACACATATGTTGACACACTTAATGGTGTCCCACACTTCTCTGAATCTGTAAATAATTTTCATTTTTTCTTTTCTGTTAGTCACAATGCACAATCACAGTTTATCTTCATATTTATTCACTCTTTCTTGTGATTCTTCAAATTTACTCGAGCCCACCTGGTGATTTTTTTTCATTGCTGTCATTGAGCTTTTCAACTCAAAAATTTGTTGATAGTTTGGACTTTTATATAATATATTATACCAATTCCAGACACTTATTTCTTCCCCACAGGAGGTTGTTTTGTTACCCTGGTGACTTATTTTTTAAACAAATTTAAACTAATTCTGCAAAGTCTATCTTCCCCATAGTGTGCACTTCTGATATGTCTACTCAGAAAGTTTTCTCTGGCTATCTAATGTCACCAGTGGGTCAGCAAAAGCCAGTTACTGATCAATATTTGTGCATAGGCTATTTTAGCCAGTTATATTTTTTCTCTTTACCACTGGAAAAATGTGTGGCTTGGAGACTGCTATCACAATACAGATAGGGTACATTATTTTTTTTTTACCTCAAGTTCAAGCAGATACTAATACAGCAGAGGTTTCCTCTCTGATCACTCCTGAAAGGGCACAGCCTTAGGCCTGCACAAATCTTCCTGATTGTCAGGAATGATTCTGATATTATTTTTAACCTGGATTACTAAGAATTTCCCTTGGGTCAGAGAATTTTGCTGTGCAGCCAATGTTTGGTCAGAACTTGTGCTTAAGCTGTTTGGGCCAGTAAGGTTTCTTTTTTTTTTTTTTTTTTTAAAGATTTTATTTATTTATGTGACAGAGAGACAGCCAGCGAGAGAGGGAACACAGCAGGGGAGTGGGAGAGGAAGAACCAGGCTCCCAGCGGAGGAGCCTGATATGGGGCTTGATCCCAGAACGCCGGGACGCTTAACGACTGTGCTACCCAGGAGCCCCGTGGGCCAGTAAGGTTTCTACCCTAATTTGATAGATTTGTTTGCAGCTTGAGAATGCTTTCATGTCTACCCTCAAATCCTTCTCCTGATTGGGCATGGTCTAACACGTGCCCACATACTTCTCAGCTACCAGAGTTCATTGGGATCCCAGAAGTACTCTTGTCTGTTTCTGGTTCAATCTATTATCACACACAATACTAGGTGACAGGAATGTAGTTTCTTGAATCTTAATTTGCCTATGTATAATACTAAAATATCCCCCATCTTTCCACCTCTAGTATTGTCTAGCTGTGTGACTTTCCTGCTTCTAAACATTCTTAGTTGTTATTCATTGCTCTCAAGACACATTTTAGAGTCCTTAAAAAGTACACCCATATTCATGGAAGCATTTTTCACATTAGCCAAGAGGTGAAAACAACTCAAGTATACATTAAGTGAATGAATAGATAAACAAAATGTGATATACACATGCTAGGGAATATTATTCTGCCTTTAAAAAAAAGAGAATTCTGATACATGCTGCAATATGTATGAGCCTTGAGGACATTAGGCTAAGTGAAATAAGTCAGTCACAAAAAGACAAATACTGCATGATTCAACTCATAGGAGGTCAAACTCAGAAAAACAGAAAGTTGAACGGTGGTTGCCAGAGGCTAGGGGTGGGTGGGACATGGGGAATTGTTTAATAAGTACGGTTTCAGTTTTGCATGATGTAAAAGTTCCAGAAATTGTTGTACAATATTGTGAATATATTTAACACTGCTGAATTATATACTAAAAATGGCTGAGATGGTAAGTTTATGGTATGTGTATTTTACCATAATTAAAAAAATTTTGAGGACTTACTATACCTTTCATGATCTTATCCAGTTTCCCTCTCCAGCTTCACTTCTAGCCTTCTCCAGGACCATTCCCTGAACCAGATATGCCAGCACTCATCAGTTACATGCAATTTAGCAAAGTCTCCTTGCTCTCTGCCCTAACTCCCTATAGATAACTTTGACTTGGCAAGCCTACTTTTTTTTTAATCTGCTTTAGAAACTGATTTAATTTTTTAAAAAATTTAGTTCCAGTATAGTTAACGTACAGTGTTATTTTAGTTTCAGGTGTACAATATACTGATTCAACAATTTCATACATCACCTAGTGGTCATCATGGCAAGTGTACTCCTTAATCCCCTTCACCCACTTCACCCATCATCAACTTTCACATGCCATACCATTCACCCATTTTAACTGTATAATTCAATGGGCTTTAGTGTAATCACAGATAAGTGTAACTATCACCACAGTCAATTTTAGAACATTTTCATCACCCAAAGTGAAACCCTCTGCCCTTTACTTATCACTCTCCAATCTCAGAATCCTCCTAACCCAGTTCTAGGCAACCACTAATCCCCTTCTGTCTCTACAGATTTGCCTATTCTGGATATTTCATATCAGTGGAATCATGTAAGGTATATCTTTGGTTACTGGCTTCCTGTGGTACATCCAGACCATGGACTATTTAGCCATAAAAAGGAAGGGCGTATTGATACATTCTACAACACAGATGAAACTTGAAAGCCTGCTTATATTTCACTCCAAAGACTAGAAGTCTCTTTCCCCAAAAAGCATTCCTTGACCCCCTCAATCCTACTTACCTCTATTTTAATCCTTAATTAGCCAGGTGTCCCCAGTGGACTTGAATATTTTTTGACAACTGTAAAAACTTTTACAAGTTTATGTGAATATACTATCTTATCGACTTTTTTTCCTCTTCCTCACAAGAACTCATTAGTTTAAAAACAAACAAATCAAGATTTGTGTTTCTCAATACTGACTTCACAATAAAATGACGAGAGAGATCTTAAAAATTCGATACCTATGTCCCAACTCAGGTCAATTATATCACAGTCTCAGGAAGGAGGTCTGGGGACTGAGAAATCAGTATTGTTTTAAAATTTCCCAGCTGATCCACAGCCAGAATCAAAAACTACTAATTTTGACACAGAAGAGCCTTAGCCATCTTCTACTACAATATGTTGTATAAATAAATGTACAGTTCTGTACTAATTAGGTCATGATTTATAGCATTTATTTCTCCATGACGATTTTAAATATTATAAATAAAACAGTAACTTTTTATAAGATAGCAAACATACTATATGCAGAACTGTATAAAACACATCAATTTTTCTGGATACTTTCAACTTTTTGACCTTAAAGCAGAAATCTCTAGCAAATACTTAAATACCCACAAATCAACCATTCTGTTGTCCCTCAAAATACACCACTTGCCTGTATCTCGTCTATTAATATTAGTTGTATCTTCTTTTTGTACACCCATTAAAGTTTATACACCTACTTGAGTGAAAGAAGTCAGTCAAACTGTATTCTTTAAAAGCCCATAATGCCATTATCCAGTGGTACCTTCGGGGATTTTTTCTTGAATATTTTATTTTATTTTTTATTTTTTAAGTAAGCTCTATGCCCAACATGGGGCGTGGACTCACAACCCTGAGATCAAGAGTCACATGCTCTACTGACTGAGCCAACCAGGCACCCCACAAGTGGTGTCTTTGGATTGTTAAAATTTCTATCAGCTATGGTAATGAAAACAGACTGCATTGAAAAGACCTAGTTTTTCCATTTTTAGAAAGGGACAAGCAGGGAAGGCAAATTTTTAAAAACTTCTCGGATGGTTCTGATAGGTTTTACCCAGTTGATAGCTTTCTGCCAAGAATTATCTTCAGTTTTCTAGACTGACTTGTATGTTTCATCATATGAAATTTGAATACCTTATTCCAAGAAAAACATTGATACTGAAAGTCAAATCTCTTAAAACATCTCTGACAAATACAGTTGAAGACTTGAAGTGAGGTAAAAGAGTGACTTCTATATATCCTGTATATTAAAATGCAACAAAGCGATATTTTTTCCTTATAATAATAGAGACTCCATAGGTTAAGAATTGGTTAAATACCCAGAAGGTGACAGAGAAAAGGAAGAATAACACACATGTCCTCAATTTTGTTAATAAATTTAAAGAAGAAAAATTGAATAACACAGACAGAAGGATATTTTTAATAGTAACATCTATAAGACCCAATCTTTAGAATGAATGATGTTTATGACCACACATTAACATTTTCTTGTAATAAAAAGACATATATATGGTCATGGTAGAGATGTTCCTTCTACCTTAAGAAAAAATAAAATCATCCCCTAGTGACATACAGTATAATCTTTAGACCTGGGGCATATTATGTCAAAAAAATATTTTCCCTATGATTTCAAATGATAAATATTCACGAAAGCCTAATCTTACTTGGTACTAGATATATGGAGTGCCCCTGGGCATGAACATTGTAATGTTGGAGTCTCTTTCCATCTTTCTTCATCTGCTTTAGCATTTGTTAAAAAAACTTACATTTGTGAGTTAATTTACACAGAATTTATCAATTTTAGGAAAATGAAAACTGAATCTATTCTGTCTGCCTGTCCTTGAAATGTCCTCTATGAAGCTTTCCAAATCATTTCCAGTGAAAGGCATGTAATAATGTTTACCTCTTCTCTGGCCTTTCTCTTTTATTTTAGTCCTTAGTATGCTCCCACATATTTTTTTACCTCAACAGCTACATAGGAAAATAAGCGAATGATCCAAAATTTGACATTTCTCCTTTTTCCTAACCTGTATACCTTTGCAAATAGCTAATGTTACAGACCTCAGTCACATTATGCATCCCAAGTGATGCAGAGCTGGGCTCTAAGCAGGTGGACACATCTGTTCCAGTCCATCAGACTTGACTTACACTGACTGCGTTCTGTAATCATTATGGTTTTTATCCCAAATTACAGTGTCAATCTGTTCAGAATTAATATGTATTACTCCACCGCTTGTTTCAAAATTTTCAGTTTATTTATTGGACCAAATCCTGCCCTAATCACTTAGGCACAATTCCCACTGAAAACCTAAAAGAGAAAATGTGTATCCAGAGGTTATGTTTTCATTGCATGTCAAAAGATATTTTTGCATAAGTGGATGTTATTGCAATTCCCAGTGAATGCTCTTTCTGTGTCAATAGTGGAAAACTATTTAAAATTTTAGTGTGCTGGTTTGGATCATTTTTAACCACTTCCTCCAACACACGTTGTATCCCAGTGTGGATGTTCACATAATGAAGAGGGGGTTGACAAGTTATTTTCTTCACACAGAATGTAGCTTATATTTTTAATACTTGGGAAATTATAGTTTTAATTCCCTCTTCCCTTTGTGTTGGGTCGTTTCTGAAGACTAGGAGTCCTTGAAGCCAAAGCTCTGTTTTATTATAAATGATGAATCATTTCACTGTGATTTTATTTCCATTCCCTCATCTATTTTCCCTGAAGCTAACTAAATACATGGATTTTACTGAAGAGGAAAAAGTTATTAATTCCTAATTATTATGTAAAGGTTAATCTGGCCAGCACCCTCCAAACGACTTTCCCACCAGCTGGTGATTTTATTCTATGTTTTTGTCTCCTGGTGGATAATGGAGGAAGGTAAGGCTCAGAAGGTAATGAAAATTAAAAGCGAAATCTTCAAAAATAAATGGGTCTGAAATCTGATGGAAGAAAGAGACTAAATGATACACTAAAATATTAATATACAGTTTAAGTTTCCAGAGCCATGGAAAATAAAAAGAACAAACAATAACAACAACTAGTGTGCACGATTTAAAAACAGAGCAACAAACACACATGAAGGCACCACCCTTCATCTCCAAGGTCTGGCTGAGCAGGTAGAGGTGATTGTATTACCACACGGTTCTAATCAGCACCTCCACTTGCCTGCTACAGCATCTGAAATGGCAATAGTGCCTATGGCAATACAAGTCCTAGTAACTGGATACATCGTACATGAGGAAGTTATAACCCAAGTTTAAACAAGATCAGAAAAAGATGATCAGAATTCAGCCAAAGGAAGGGAGGGAGGGAGGGAGGGAGGGAGGAAAGAGAGGGGAAATAAAGAGGGAGGGAGGGAGGGAGGGAGGGAGGGAGGGAGGGAGGGAGGGAAGAGAGGGGAAGGAAAGAGGGAGGGAGGGAGGGAGGGAGGAAGGGAGGGAGGGAAGAGAGAGAGTGAAAGAAAGAAAGAGAAAGAAAAGAAAAGAAACAAAGAAAGAAAAAAGAAAGGAAGGAAGGAAGGGAGGGAGGGAGGGAGGGAGGGAGGAAGAAATAGGGAAAGAAAGGAAGAAAAAAGGAAAGAAAGAAAGCAAGCAAGCCCTCCTCTCTGTGCCTCCTTTGACTTCTTGATTATAACAGGCAATACAAAGGGAAAGTTATCCCCAGGTGTTACTGATTAACAGCCAGACTCTGCCCAATAACCTGCCTCAGAGACTATCATGGTAACTATGGAAGTCCTGCCCAAATTATTTGAACAAATTGCTTTGCAATTATTAGATATGTCATGAGAAAGTATGAACAGCTTGACCAGCAAAATTTCAATATATCTTCCCCCTCAGGCAAGACTAAAACTTAGAAATAAAACTCCAGAGACACTGACATTCTTCTCATCATATAACACATACCGGTAGAGAATAAAAAGAAGAAAAAAAGAACATGAATATTTGAAAAGGCCTTTTGAATCTTGCAGGCATAAAGTAAAAGTATATATCATTCTCACAGACCCAGAGTCCATGCAGATACACATTGAAAGACACGCTTTGTACCATCATCCTCTGCTGATATGTCAGAGGAAAAGCATTCATTCTCACCTTTTCAGGGGGTCTGTCATTAGGTACATTAATATGGATGAACCACCACAAAATCAAAAGGCAATAAGAGAGGTGAGCTTAAAGGGATAAAGGTTTTAAACTGCATTTAAGTTGGACTTCAATTGAAGACTCAACTTTGGGTCTCTATAATTACTTTCCCTTCTCTACATGCCCACGAAGAAGAAAAAAATTACTAATTAGATATGCTCTTAAGTCCATTTGTCAGCATTTCTTTTTTTTTTTTTTTAAAGATTTTATTTATTTATGTGACAGAGAGACAGCCAGCGAGAGAGGGAACACAGCAGGGGGAGTGGGAGAGGAAGAAGCAGGCTCCCAGCGGAGGAGCCCGATGTGGGACTGGATCCCGGTACGCCGGGATCACGCCCTGAGCCGAAGGCAGACGCTTTAACGACCAGGATCACGCCCTGAGCCAAAGGCAGAGGGCAGACGCTTTAACGACTGCGCTACCCTGGCGCCCCCATTTGTCAGCATTTCACTAAACATTCCTCACGTTCCCCTACAAATGAACGCATTGACTGATGCTGACATGAGTTGAACAAGATTTCTTTTTTTCTGTCAAAACATCCCTTATTTTGATGTATCACACTTGAAAACAGAACACAAGAGTATTTGCTTTTCCAATTCATTCTATAACTAAAAAATCATGTTAACTCAAAATCAGTTGAGTAGCAAGCCAAATGTATTTTATTAACATAAAAACACTTATCAAAAGGTCAATGACAAGCACAGATATTTCTATAACATTGAATATTCAAAAAAAGTTTCAGTTCATTCATATCCATTTCTCCACACAGTTCAACATTTAAGTCATAACTAATAAGTTAGTCTATATATAATATCATTTGGGAGAAAAATTTAGTCATTAAAACACTAACATTTTCTTTAATATCTAGGCGATGAATTTGATACATAAGGAAAATGGAGAATAATATAATGTTATTGAAAGGGCAACAGAGCAGAAGTTGAGATTTTATCCTAAATTTTCCTTACATGTCAACCAGGTTACTACTGGAATTTGTAAGGTCAAATTGTTTTTTGTTTTATCAAACTGTAATAGAAGAACTCAAATTTTGCTGACCTCAAACTTACTAAAAAAATAATAATACTAATTAAAATAAAAAATAAGAAATTTGTTTCTTCTTGCTAACTTCTGGATCTATGAAATAGATTCTCAAATGGATAGATTGTATTTAATATAATGCCTCAGTATTTATTTTGAAGATTCCATCTAAAAAGAAATGAGGTTATTTTAAAGTCTGATCTCAGAGGCTAATTTTAACAAGAATTATGGCATTACCCAGAAATGTCTAGTAAATTATAGTATTTATATACTTGTATCTGACACACTGCAAATTGAACAGATATAAGATATTAAATCTGTCTCCTGGATTAGTGGTTTTAGAGTATCTCGTCTGGATCAAATGCAAAATTTTAGATCAGACAGTTTTAGACTGCCTTTCCTGACTTTTAAATTTTTTATAAAGAGGGGCGCTTGGGTGACTCAGTCATGGTTAAGTGGCCAACTCTTGGTTTCAGCTCAGGTCATGATCTCATGGTCATGAGATCAAGCCCCATGTGGAAATCCATGTTCAGCATGCAGTCTGCTTAAGATTCTCTTCCTCCCAGATAATGCTAAGTGAAATAAGTCAAGCAGGGAAAGACAATTATCATATGGTTTCACTCATTTATGAAACATAAGAAGTAGGAAAATCGGTAGGAGAAGAAAGGGATAAAGAAAGGGGGGTAATCAGAAGGGGGGATGAAACATGAGAGACTATGGACTCTGAGAAACAAACTGAGGGCTTCAGAGGGGAGGGGGGTGGGGGAATGGGATAGACTGGTGATGGGTAGTAAGGAGGGCACGTATTGCATGGTGCACTGGGTGTTATACGCAACTAATGAATCATCGAACTTTACATCAAAAACCAGGGTTGTACTGTATGGTGACTAACATAATAAAAAAATATTATTATTAAAAAAATCATTAAAAAAAGAAAAGATTCTCTTCCTCCCTCTCCCTTTGCCCCTCCCACCACCCCCACTCATGTGATCTCTCTCTCCTCTCTCTCCCTCTCTCTAAAATAAATCTTTAAAAAAATTTTTATAAAGAAAATGTGTTATTAACTCAGTGTGGGGAATCCTTTCACCACATATATGTATGCCAAATTATCAAGTTGTACACCTTAAATATTTTACAATATAACTGGTCAATTGCACCTCAACAAAACTGGGGGAAAACTGATTTGTTGATGATGATCTCTGCTTTAGCAAAAATTATTTTTAAATTTCCCAAACCCTCAAAAGGAAAAAAAAAAGTGATAATGCGATAACTAGCACGTGCAGTTAGTCTTACTTTTTTAAAAACTTAAGCTTGAGGTTGACAGAACATTCACTCAAAAAAATGACTTTGTAAAAAAAAAAATTTGTAATGGGCGTGTCTTGCTTTTTACCTTCATTCACCCACTAACTACCCTCAAAAGAGCAGATACATCCATCCCTTCAGACCAAAGTCATATCACAACAGACCTCATGCAGAACCCTGAAATAGCCCCTCGTTTCCCTCAGAGTAAAAGCCAAACTTCTTACAATGATGGCCTACTGTGTCCTCCGTCATTCCTCCCACCCCACATTCATCTAAAACACTCTTGTCCACTCAGAGGCTATAGACAGCCTGGCCACTTCACTGTTCCTTAAACTTGTGCCTAGGATGTCTCCAATCTCGGGCCTTCACGCTGCCTGTTCTCTATCCCTGGAATTCTCTCCCAGGTATTGCTATAATTAATTGCCTCACATTCTTTAAAGCTTTGCTTTTAAATATCACCTTTCAATTAGAATGGCCTTTATAAAGTTAAATTCCACCTGCTTACTGCAAAGCTCCCTTTTTCCTAATTATTTTTGATAGTGTTCATCACCTTCTAATGTATTATAAAATTTACATATTTGCTATTTTTTTCATTGTCTGCCTCTCTCCAGTGCGCTATGAGCACCATGAAGACAGCAATTTCTTTCCTCCAAGTTTTTATTTAAATTCCACCCAATTAACATACAGTGCAATGCTAGTTTCAGATGTAGAATTTAGTGATTCATCACTTACATATAATACCCAGTGCTCATCACAAGAAGCGCCCTCTTTAATACCCATCACCTGTTTAACCCATCACCCCACACCGACCACCCCTCCAGTAACCATCTGTTTGTTCGTTACAGTTGAGTCTGTTTCTTGGTATGCCTCTTTTTTCCCCTTATGTTTATTTGCTTTGTTTCTTAAATTCCACATAAGTGAAATCATATGCTGTTTGTCTTTCTCTGACTCATTTTGCTTAGCATAATATTCTAACTCCAACCACATCACTGCAAATGGCAAGATTTCATTCTTTTTGATGGCTGAGTAATATTCCATTGTGCATGTGTATATACCATATCTTCTTTATCCATTCATCAGTCAATAGACATGTAGGCTCTTTCCATAGTTTGGCTATTGTTGATAAACATCAGGGTGCATGTATCCTTCTGAATTAATATTTTTGTATCCTTTGGGTGAAAACCTAGTAGTATGATTGTTGGGTCATAGGGTAGTTCTATTTTTAACTTTTTGAGGAACCTCCATACTGTTTTCCAGAGGGGCTGCACCAGTTTGTATTCCCACCAACAGTGTAAGAGGATTCTCCTTTCTCCACATCCTTGGCAACATTTGTTGTTTTCTGTCTTACTAATTTTAGCCATTCTGACTGGTGTGATGGGATTTGTCATTGTGGTTCTGATTTGTATTTCCCTGATGATCAGTGATGTTGAGCATCTTTTCATGTGTCTGTTGGCCACCTGGATGTCTTCTTTGGAAAAATGTCTATTCACGTCTTCTGTCCATTTTTTGACTCTATTATTTGTTTTGTGGGTGTTGAGTTGTGTTCTTTATAGATTTTGGATACTAACCCTTAATCAGATATGTCATTTACAGATATCTTCTCCCATTCAGGAGGTTGCCTTTTAGTTTTATTGTTTCCTTCACTGTGCAGAAGTTTTTGATTTCAACAAAGTCCTAATAGTTTATTTTTGCTTTTGTTTCCCTTGCCTCAGGAGACATGTCTGGTAAGAAGTTGTTATGGCTGATGTCAAAGAGGTTGCTGCCTGGAAGGCAGTAATTTTGTCTTTTTTTCCACTGACCTGTCCAAGGCCTATACTAGTTATTTGATTAATATGTTTGAATTTTTCAATTTAAATTGTTTTACTAAAATGAATCTGAAGCAGTTTATGCTAAGTAACATAAAACTTTAATGTTTTTAACAACCTTTTTAATTGGGAATAATTTTAGTTTATTATTTTAGGTAATATGAAGAGCCCCCATATATACTTTACCCAGCTTTCTTTAATGTTAACATTTTACCTAACCATGGTAATCTGTCAAAGAAATTAACACTGGTTCAATGCCACTAAACTATATAGACTTTATTCAGATTTCCTTTTTTTTTTCCACACAGTCTCTTTTCTCTCCCAAGATCCAGTCCAGAATACCACCTTGCACTTAGTCATCATGTCAGATTGCCTCCTTCAGTCTGTGAGAGTTTCTCAGTCTTTCCTTATCTTTCACAACCTTCATACTTTGAAAGAGTACTGGCCAGATATTTTGTGTTCTTATGCTCAACTTGAGCATGTTTGAGGTTTTCTTACGATTAGACTGGGCTTTGGTTTGGGGGGAAGAAAACCATAGAGGTGAGGTATCCTTCTTATTACATCATATCAACATGATTCTTCATCAGTGATGTTAACTTTGATCACTTGGTTAAGATGATGTCTGTCTTGTTTCTATACTGTCAAGTTACTGTTCTTCCTTTTTCATACTCTATGCTGTGTAAGCAATTTTAGGTCTAGCCCACACTGAAAGGGAGGGAAATTAAGCTCCGTCTCCCAGATATCAGAGCATCTACATATATTATTTGGAATGCCTCCCTAAGGAACATGAATTCTGTCTTATTTATTTACTTATTTTACATGTACAAACTCATGGATATCTTTTATATTCTTTGAGTTATAATACAGTACAATCAGTATTTATTTTGTGGTTAAATTATGCCAGCTTTGGCCTTTGGAGGGGTCTTCAAGTTTTGCTTCTGTCCTTTAAAATATTAATAAAATATTTTCACATTCTCCACGGTATTTCTGAAAAGTTCTGTGGGCTTAAATGATGATAGTCACCTTTTACTCATTCCCCAGAAGACTCACACGAAGCATTAGATTTAGCATGTCTCTCCTTCAGCTTCAGTTAGAAGCTTCACAGCACACAGGATAACTTAGGATGAAATGTTACACAGTCTTGGTGTCAAAACAAAATCCCCTCAGCTGCAGCCCATGTGGACATTTTCTCACAAGTCTCCTTCTCCCCTGATGTTCTCCAATCTCCTGTGGCCTTTCGATCCCTCAAGAGAGTTCTCACAATTGTCTTCTTCTTGTAAACCTCACAATCCTGAAATACCCACTTTGTCTTTAGGCGGTCAATTTAGCTTTGTCACTGTCTGCAGTGACCTTACAGATAAGTCCATGGGACCTTATCTTCGGCAACAAACACAAACCATCAAGGTATTTTGCCACAGAATTCAATCTTCTTCCTTAAAGGCAGAATATATTGTGGTTCGTTGTAGCTTGAAATAATTTTTTCTCTAATATTTATATTTTGAAATATTCAGAGAAAAAAAAAACATTTAAGGAGTCTCCAGCAAGAAGCTATAGACCTGAGACTTCCTAAAATGATTTCTAAAAAATAAAAAAATATCGTATTTTAGTTTTCTCTCAGCATAGTGGTAAAGAGGTAAGTTAGGACAAAGAGAGTAGAATGCCCTCGAAATTAGTTGTCAGAGTAATTTTTTTGGATATCAAAGAAGATTGCCATTATTTTAATACATTGATGACCTTTCACTAATTTTCTGTTTCTAGCACTGTAGCAAAACAACATGGAGAAGGGAACTTACACGTACCTCAGAGAGGCCTAAATCCTTGCAAATGACATTTCCTATTTAATTCAATAGGCTTTTCCCATAAGATGGACTGAAAGCACAGCCTGGTGGGAATATGCGATGGAACAGGCTTGGGAAAAAGTGCAGACTGAGCAAATTTCAAAGACTGATGAAATCGTTCCTGGAGTAGATTACAAAAGTAAAGATCTATAGCAAGCCAAACTGGCAAAAGGAAAATAGGTCTGGGAGAGATGCCAAACGGAGTGAGTATTAAGGTGAAGAGAGGGTCAACTCACAAAGAAGGAAGATATAGTCTGGAACTTAAAGACTTTATGTTTTCAACATATTTGGCAAGATTTCAGGATGTGAACTTGGAGTTAGATTTCCTCTATGAACTATTTTGGATACATTGCAGGAAGAAGCATCCATAATCAAATAAAATTATTTAGCGGAACCATGGAACCCGTAACAGCATCTGGCCAGTAGTGCCTACAGCGGCCTATCTAACTTCCCCCAAAAACCCTATGAAGAGCCAGAAATTACAAAACTCACATCCAAACTAACAAGATGAGAAACAGTCGAAAGGAGAGAATACAGAATAAATCTCTGCTAAGCCTGAAGTAGGTTGTTTTTGTTTTGTTTTGTTGGTTAAAAAATTCACCCTTTTTTTTTTTTATTTAATGAAACAGTATTGACAACCTGGGAAATGGAAGACAGCTGGTTCATACTCCTTCAACTGACATCAAGTAACTGAAGTCTAGGCCACAATGCTATATAGGACCTTAACATTGTGGTAGATTGGAGGAAGTATGAAGACAGAAAGGAGAAGAGCTTGGGATGCCTTACGCAGACTTATTTACACAATAATAGTTGGAGAATAACGAGTGGACCAACCTGCCTAACGTCAAAAGTGTCAACATATAGAAAATGCCGAACTCTAAGCAGAACATAGAAAACTCAAAAAGGACCTTAAAATGAGCTAGACTTTTAAAAATGAGTAGTAAGTTAATAAAAGCAGCGAAAGGAGTCAGGATAATTACACAGAAGGAATAATGAACATAAAGACAGAGATACGGATGCAAAATTCACTGATAAAGTACAGGGATTGCTCTCTCAGGAGTGAAGAGTTTAAAATACATTTTAGGACCAGAAAAATAAACTGGAGTCAAAGTAAAGATGACTTGGAGTGTCCTATTCAAAGTTTTAGGAAAAATAATTGTCTGTGACATACAAAGGATACTTGAAAGAGGTAAGCATACAAATTAAGATTGTTTTTACTAACCAGGAACCAGGTAGTGAATGAGAGGATACAAGAAATAGATGTCAAAAGAATTAACTGAGTCTAGTATGAATCTGAGGTTTGAGTCTCCGTGGCTAGAATTGTGAAATTAGAAAAATTAGAAATAAGAAATTTTGGTTACAAAAATAAATTCTATTGATAAATGTTTAATTTTATATCCTTAAAATACACACCTGTAAATGTGGGACAAGTATTGGAAGACTGGGTTCTAGATGTAGACTTGGAAATCTCTGTGTGGAGGTGGTAACAGGTGCTGTGAGAAGGGAAAGTCCCAGGAGATAGGAGAACAGAAGTGCTTGGGCTAAAATTCAAAGAATACACACCTCCAGCAGCACAAGCAGAAAGAATGAATCTAGAAGAAAGGAAAGGGGGGCACCTGGCTGGCTCAGTCAGTGGAGCATGTGACTCATGACCTCAGAGGGTTGCGAGTTTGAGCCCTGTGTTGGGTGTGAGGAGTCCTTTAAAAAAATAAAAACTTTAAAAGAAGAAGAAAAGGAAGAGGAAGAAGGGAAGAGGCTGCCACAGTGGAGGAGGTAGAGGAGAAAGAAAAGGAGAAGAAGAGAGGAAAGGAATCCTCAATTCTCACTGTCAGTTGCACTGATTTGTATTTCCAAGACTGGGGAAACTAGATGTGAGCACATGAAAATCAGAAAACCGAATGAAAATAAAATCGCTTATGTTCTCTAAAATATCTAGTTAACGGTTGTCTGTTTTTCTTGACCTGATATTTAGAGATTCTCAGTAGTTCTAGCTCTTGAGATACGTGTTTTGTTTCGTTGGGTTTTGCTTTTTTTTTTAAGTCTAAGGACATGAAATACAGATGACTGTAAGCCGAGCACTTTTCAAGGCATGTAATGGCTTGCTCCTCACAAATTAAACTTAAACTAAACAGAAATTGTGGAATGCCTTCCATTAATTAAGGAAGATTCTCCTTCTGTGAGTACATTCTAAATATACCGTGAACTCATTCTAAAAAGTTCAAACACCCAGCTCACCTATTTTAGACTGATCCCCAGTCATCACATGAATACACTGAATTTTTACCTAATCCTGAAAGGTCCAACTTCTCCCAGTCTGCCTGCTGACCTGCCCTGTTCCTTTCTCTTCTCTCTTTTCTTTTGTCCTCCCTTTCTTCTTGCCCACCCCATCCCGCTATCAGTGCAAGTCCCTCCTCAGATGACAGTAATTGTTAGTAACATTTACCACCACTTTCAATCTGATCCTTTGACCGTTTGAGTAGAATCATTGTAATCAATTTAAATACAATCATTCAGTGAATGTGTATTCAGAATTCACTATGACAGGCACTATGCTGTTACAGAAATACAAGTTACAATAAGGAGCTCAGTCTATTGCAGGATATACCGTTTTTCTCCAATACTGTTTAAATTATCGGATAGATACAGTTATGCGAATAGACGAGCAACAGGTAAAGAAGGCTAGACAAATCAGGATACCATCTGAAGGACTACAGTTGGGTGAATCTCATACTGCAAAAACGTATGGCTAAATTTTATTTCCCAAATGTTACGGACATGAAGGGATACATTTCATTATGAATCCACTCTTTTTAAGCCATATGTCAACAGTTTCTAAGACAAAAATAGTTAATTTTATATTAATGCAATTTGAAACATTTCTGGCCTTGCTAATTATTTCTAAATTTCTAATTTTCTGTTGAATGCAAATGAAGGGTAATAAGGCATTAGTATATTCGGTTCTTATAAAAAGCACAATACAATATCTTCCTTTGCCATCAATGGCCATTTCACAACTTATGAGTAGGCAATAAAATATTCTAGGTCCTTCCAATATCTCAAATAAGTTATATTTTTTACCTGTAACTTATATTACATGTAACATAACATATGTCATATGTTATACAACTATATGTTATATTTCCTATTTCTTATTTCCCATTGCTAAAGAAAATTCCATCTGAGGAACTAAGTTGCTGATAGATTTGCTCTTTATCAATACTGAATTATATCATCTATATATAACTACTACTTCTCTGTAAAATAAGAATTTTGGTAATTTCTGGTTCTAATTGATTACTGTTTTACATAAACCAGGGGTATAATTATTTTATCTGAATATTTTAATCCTATTTTTACTACTAAATGTTTACCTACCTGATAATGCATGTATAGTGGCTGTAACTGGTGTGGTTTATAATTATGCATATCCAGATTAAACAAGACAAATGGCAGAGCTGGTAATGGCATCATATTAAGAATATAAATATATTAAAAAATCTATTTAAAAGTGTAATTATAAAAAGGGAATGAGAGCTATTTTAAACTCTTTTCTAGGTATAAATAAGCACATTTACCAAAGGGTATTACAGAAATCACATAAGCAAAAGATATTACAAAGTAGTATTTAGAGAAACAATTGGAACTCAGACTTCTTAATAACTACTTCTACTGCTGGCCAAATACAAAATGAGTGTAATCGACCATGATTAATTGCTTGTGTTTTTTTCTCACTCTGTATAATTGAGAAACAGTGTAGTCAATGATATAAATGTAACTCTAATGTATCTTTCATACACAGCCTCAATGGCTTTTATTCTCCCCAACCTTTCCTATACATAAGAGCAAACTGTATTTGCAAAAGTTTGATTTCTATGATTGCTCTTATCCCAGGTGACTTGTAAGTGAATTTTTTTTAATCACATCAAGCATAGAAATGGATTTTAAGATGAAAATATACTTTATTTTGATATTCCTAGTGATTAATGTGGCAAATGGGCTTTAAAACATATTGCACTATACAAATGTAAGAAATTATATCTTAATAAAAGCATAAGTTAAATAAATGAGCCGACTTCCTGTACTTTGTGCAGTTTCTCAACTGCTACAGAAACAGATCGGCTCGGGAGTTGACTTCTGCCCTATCCTAACTGAGGCACCTTCTCCACCATCCTTCAGCACAATCCTAGTAGCCCACCAGGAGCACCGCTTAGGAGTCACTGACATCAGCTGAATGACCCTTCATCACCTCCACTCCTCTCTTAAAACTTCCATTAAAAGAGGTCAAACGCTGCCTCACAGGCTGTTAGCAGCTCCCACCTGAAAGTCACCCAATTTTCATTTACAATTTGTTAGTCATTTGTGATGTATTTTTCATCAGTGCTCTTATTTCAGCTTCCAATTCTTTCAGTGTCTTTTCTCCACCTGCTCAGAGAACTGCCTGTGATGGGAAAAGTTAAGGTGATAGTGAGGAAAGTTTAATTTACTTCCACTTTTACCCTTTAAGATTTCTTCTCTTTCTGGCTCCTAAGTGATGAGACAACATTCCCAACAACTATAAAGCTCTCCTTCCTGCGATTAATAAATTCAGTATCATCCCAGAATATCTGTTTAATATTAAAGAGTTGATAGCAATCTGTGCTATCAGGGAAGATCTCTCAAATATATACTCTTTCTTTTCCAAAATAAACCTGCATGATTTTATCTCCTGTAATCTGCCATAAATACAGAAGATGACACATAAAGAATTATTTCAAAATATTAGTGTTTTTCTTATTCCAGGGTAAGTACAGGAAGCTCTAAGAGCATTCAGATAGTGATTGGTATATATGTTATTATTGCAACCAATTTTTCTACCGATCTAAGATTCATTACTGAAGCACCTAGCTTTAAGTGTTTACAAAATGAAAGAGCCACCTCTCTGTATAAAAATAATCTCTGTAGTTATGCCAGCAAAGATAAAATTTATGATGACTCTCAATTGTAAGGCTCCAAAGCCCGCACTCAGAGTCAATTGCACTTTTCAACCAATGATCTCCAAGTGCTTTACCAATAAGGGTTATTGAAAGTGTTTCACACAAGAGCAAATACAAGTGACTTATCAAAATCATGGAGCAAATTTCAAACCAGCTCATGAGCTAAACTCTCTGTCTCTCTATATATATTTTTCGTATTTATGTTTATGTATTTTAATGTTCACATCATGATGGCTACTTCTTCATTTTTTTCCATTTAGACCTATTTATAAGTATTATATAATAATAGCATGGGGTTACTTATCCATTGTAAAGACAAGTGTGTGTAACATAAATTACTCAATTTTTTATTTAACATTTCACTGAAATGCATAGGATTCTATTTCAGAAATATGGATAGTTAAAAGCAGGTGTAAGATATAGTGAATTCTCAAATATCTGTCTGAATGGAAGAAGAAAGTACATGGGTTGTCTAAACCTACAAATGTTTTTAGTATTGTTAGTTCCCTTTCAGTCCTTAAATACATTCTGGTGTTTGGATGGCCAAGTATTTGCATTCTGGAAAGACATAATTGATCAAACTGCATTGTACAACACACTGTGAAGACCCAATGTGAGAACAGCCGCGCGCTGGCCAGTTTCTCTGCGCGCTCTCTGACCGCAGTTCCTGCCTCTGCCCTGGGCTGCCCAGAAGTGCAATCATCTCCCGGACAAAAGACACTCGTCCTCTTTCTTTCTAAGTTTGCACTTTTCCTGGCTGATACCTTTCCTGTAAAGGAAATGGCTTTTATGTATTTTTGGGAGTAAGTGTATCTTTAATTCAAATCCTCTGGGCTAATAACTATAACTGAAGTATGGACCAGTGTCCCAGTTCTATTACAGTACATATCATATTGCATTGTTATCACTAATATTCATGTCTGCTCCTCTGTGAGAAGGAAGCACGCTTACTGCCTCTTGTAATCCTTGGTGCCCTGCACTGTACCCAGCAGAAGCAGGCACTCGGGGAGAATTGGAAAATGGATAAGAGAACACGTAGAATAATGAATAATCAAGATTTACATTTGCTCATGACAACTTTGGGTCTCTTTTGCCCAGCAACACCTCCAAGGATTACAAATAGAAAAGCACTCTTTCAAGCCATCTCTTATGCTTACTCTACACATGTTTGAAGAAGCAGCTTAATACACCATGAATGTGACATTCTTTCTAGAACAAAATGCAAACTAAAAGCAAATACTAAAGCCAGCGTAGATATTTTACGAAGTGCAATGTCTGAGGGAAAAGAAAAAAAACCTTACATTTACCTATAGAGAGATCTAGTATACATTTATTTGGTTTGTGACTTCATTTCATTATAATACCCTCAAATTCTATTCTTGTTCTTTTTTTTTTTTTTCTTCTTTTTTCAATCCTGCAGTTGAGGGAACTCTTCCTTCTAGCCTTCTACAGGGCAACCAGTCAGCAGACAACTCCAGACTCCACGTTTCATAATACGGATCCAAGAAGCCAGTGGCCACAGAAAAGCCTTCATTGTTATTAGTTTCAGGACCTCTGGGATGCTAATTCATCATGCACCCTCTCATCACTCCGTCCATTATGCTTGTCTGTATAGCTCACGTGGAGCGAAGAATGATGCAAACTCCCACTAAAGCAATAGCGTGCGATTACCAACACAATTACTTTCAGCGCGGGTAGGGAATTTTCTATACCAGCCAAAATGACGACAATCTGCTTTAGAAATATCCTTGTTGCGGCGGCCTTTTAAAGCTGCTACATACGCGAGATTAGTAATATTAACGCATTCTTTAGCGAGGAAAGATATTGTGTGTGGAAAATTAAATAGGACCATCCATTTTAGAATTGAAATGCTACGCTAAAACCTTCTTTTGCAGCCTCATCCTTTTTCTAGAGTGTGGTACACGTGTCAATGTTAGAGGGAAGCATCCTGGCTCTTTTCCTTTGTTTGGATCCGGTTTTACAAACAACCGTAGTATCCATTTCCTCGGCTTACAAAATCTGCGAACAAGCAAGGCAGAGAGAATCAGCCATATTATTCTTCCCTCAAGATGCATGAAAATATCAGCTGCCTTTCCCGTGCTTTCATATACAACATCCATGCCCTGATACAAAGCAAATAAGTGTACCTAGTTAACCAATTAACGTTGGGTTTGGGTTTGGGTTTTTTTGTTTTTTTTTTCATGTTCCCGTGAGTTAACTTGCAAAATTCAGAGATTACCAACTAGTCTTTGAATGAACTAGAAATGTAATTTTGTCTCTCACAAATGCAGAGGCTTTGTGCTAACAAAGATTTTTCTCTGAACACCGCTTTTCACCCCTTAAAATGAATGGTAATAAGTAGAGGCAGCAGAACAAGAGGCTCACTTCTTTTTTGAGACAGAAGCCGAGCGCCATCTGCTGGTATCAGGTCTCCATGACAATCTGAGCCTCCTGTAATTCAGAGAGGAATTAAAGGGTTGTAATGGTTCTCGTGTTGTTTTTAGGAGTAAAAACCAGTCTTGACTTATGTAAGAAAACCTAATGAGCACCAACTTCATATCGGAGTACGATAATACAATAAGGGCAATGATCACCACAAAAGCACATTTCTACATCACTGAATTTATTCTTATCCTGCTCGGCTGTTTCGAAGTTGCATTGTTCACCTACGGTTCTCTGCATTTCCTTTGAAGGGTAAGCAGTAGGGGCTCAGAAGGAAGGAGTAATCATTTTACAGGACCACCTCCCTATGCTAATGGACATTAATAACCCTCGCACTAGAAGCCCATTTTTCACATATTCTTTAATCTATTTAACTACTTACATAATCAAACTATTAGAATGTCACCATTTTATAGAGAAAAAAATGCAGAATGCTATCTTACTGATACTATTACATCACTTTTTTTTAGTTTGGCATTTTATCCTATTGTCTCCATAGTCAGTTCTGGACTGAGAGTCCTGCTATAGTGTGCACTGAAATTGCATTTTCATTATTTTTCATACCATGGGATTCAGCTCTTCATCTTTAGCAAAACAGCTATACAAGTAAAACAATGTTTATATAAGCAAAACAGTTTATCCTCACATAGGAGCATGGTTAAAACAAACTGTGTAAATTGAAATGTATTCGTTTGCACATTCTTCATGTTAGCCAAAAAAGAAAAATATATACATACCTAGATACATCAATACATTAAGGAATAGAAACTAGGCAGATAAAGGACTTTTAAATAAGTGTTTAAAGTTACAATTTGTTTTTCAGTTCCTTCTTCAAAGGAAACTTTTGGAGGGAGGAACAAGAAAGCTTTCGATCTCAACAAGAAAAATCATTCTTGCAGTTGCTATCATTTTAGAGTCCAAACCTGTCATAATAAATGCAACCATAAATCCACGGCCAGTGACTGAACCTATCAGCTTCACAAGGAAGCATTTCCAAACCATAAATATAGGCTGATTGAAAGCCAAGGTCAGGTCCTCATGAGGATTTATCGAGCTATTTAAGGAAACTGTCTAAGACTTAATTCCAATGAACAAGAACAATTTCCACAAATGTGAATGTACCTTACATGGAAATATTTGAATAGAAGGGCACATAATAGAGTTTTTAAGCTATGTTCTCTCCATTTTGTGGACAAAAAGAAGATAAACAACAAACTGAAAATACCACCAGAAGTAAAGATTGAAGAAACGGGACAATAGCACTGCTCCAGGAGAGAACCAATCTATTTCTGGGAAGACACACTCATACCGTGAGGGTCCACTCACCCCTGCCCTCTGCTGTCATGAACTCCTTCTCCTATCAGCTCAGTCTTCACTTCCTCATGGAAGTCTTGACTGACCTCCCTGAGTAGGTCAAATTGCCCTATTATACGCTTCACAGCACATGTGCCTCAACTTCAGAGCTTTTATCATAAATGCAGGTTTATGGGCTTATTTGATTAATTTCTGTCTCTCATATTGAACAGTCATAGGCTTCATAAAGAGAACATTCTACCCTGCTAGAATGCAACCCTGTGTCTAGAATTTTTTTAAAAAATCTCAAAGGACAGCTGTTTAATAAGTGAGTGAATTAAAGAATAAGTGGGGGAAAAAGTGAAGAATTGGTTTGACATTGATTCAAGTTTATATCTTATTGGGATTCTTGTCTTTATGTTTTCTATGCTGTTCTTGTTCCCAAACTACAAATGAAAAATTTAACAATAACAAATGGAATTGAGCCAAATTCTCAGGAATGTAAGATACCCATTTGAAATTAATTAAGTTCCTGAGGCAGTCTTGTAAACAATCTCAGGTCATTAAGTTAGTAGCCTCCTAATGTTCCCACAGATTGCACATTGTCCTTTTTGATCTTTCCCCTACCCTAGCATGTCAAGTGGCTGATTTTTTTTCCTTTTGCCTGTTAATATTAGCCAAGATAATAACATTTCTATTTTATGTTAAATGTTTGCTAAACTCAACTCAATGCTCTAAACAGATGAGTAACACTGGTATTTGCAGAAAATACTGCTTTCATAGTCCTAGATACGAGGGTAGGATAGGGGTAAGCAATTAAGATTGAAACAGCATTTTTTTTAAAGCTGAAAGAGAACAGGATTTGATAGGAGGGAAGAAGTATATCACATAAAAATCATTGCATGAAATAGTTTCCCAGATATATTTTTGTCTGTGTGTGCTCCTGTACATTGGTGAGATGTAAAATAGAGTTATTCCCTTAGGAACCAATCAAAAAAAGTGTGGAAAGCCACGGGGCTTAAGCAAGGGTCAGCAAACTTTTTCTGTAAAAATCCAGATAGCAAAAGAATGTTACATTTTGTGAGCCATACAATCTCCATTGCAACAACTCATCTCTGCTTTTCTAGCATGAAAACAGCCATGGACAATACATAAACAAACAGGTGTAGCTGTGTTTCAATAAAACATTTTTTACAAAAACAGGCAGTCAGTGGATTTGGCCCACAGGCCAGAAGATCAAAAGAAATGAGGCTCTTTCCACGTAGAGTCTCCACAAAAGAGAAAAAAAAAAAACAGGTATTAACTTGACACCAAAAAACTGCTCCATCGGTCATAAAGCAATTCACACTTGAAAAAACAGGGACAGAATGGGACACTTTTAACAGTGTCCTAATATGCTCTCTACCTCTTATCTTCCATTTTACCTTTTCTGACACAATGTTCTATACCATTGTCCAAAGGTTTTCTAAGACAATTCCTACTTTTCCCTACTGAAAACCCTGAAATTACTGATTTCCAACTCAATTCTTGCATCTACTTCCTATGCTTTCTTTTTAAAACATCTTATTTAAGACAGAAAGAGAGATTGACTGGGGGAGGGGCAGAAGGAGAGGGAGAGAGAGAATCTCAAGCAGACTCTGAGAGCCCCACTCGGGACTCGATCTCATGACTCTGAGATTATAACCTGAGCCGAAATCAAGAGTCGGATGTTTAAATGACTGTGCCACGCAGGCGCCCCTACTGCATACACCTTTTCGGAAGTCTAATATACCTGCCTTCTTTCATTTTCAACTGGTCTTCATCAGCATTTCACAACTAACAATATTGCCTCAACTGCACCCTCGCTGCTTCCCAGCTTTATTTATTAGCCTTTATTCCTTCTCTGGTATATAGCACGTGACTTTGGGGCTGCTCAGCACACTGTGAAAATAAATACTACTTAAATAAACCCACAGATGTGTAACCCTAATTTTCCTCTATTTCCCTGGAGATCTTGGTAGTTGAGAACTCCCTATCTGAGGAAATTCAACCAGCTCAAAAGAATTACTTATAAGGCCAATAGCTGGCAAGAGTCTCTAGAAAATTATAGGCACACATCAAGGATAATAAGTGACGTGATTTCATGGATCTTAGAAGGGTCAGGAAAATGTGTCAATGTCTGTTCTGTGGTGTTGGTCACCAGGCCTTAGAAAAGATCTGAGAAAGACCACAGGAGAGAAACAAGAAATCGTTCCTTTTGGAAAGTCTTTAAAAAATAGGTGTTTGGGGAAAGTGCTCAAGGAACTAATTAAGGTTATCTCATAAAGAATAGGAGTTCTGTGAAAACATAAATATGGCTTTCATTGACACAAAAGAGTTGATTAAGGACCCCAGGATAATCTATTCCTCATATTTAAAAGGCCAACATGGGGCGCCTGGGTGGCACAGCGGTTAAGCGTCTGCCTTCTACTCAGGGCGTGATCCCGGCGTTGTGGGATCGAGTCCCACATCAGGCTCTTCCACTATGAGCCTGCTTCTTCCTCTCCCACTCCCCCTGCTTGTGTTCCCTCTCTCGCTGGCTGTCTCTCTCTCTGTCGGATAAATAAATAAAATCTTAAAAAAAAAAAAAAAAAAAGGCCAACATTCAGGAATCAATTTTAAGAGTAAGGAAATTTTTATATATCTCAAGATAGGTCTTTGAAAGCCCATTTAAAAAGACCAGAAAATCTTTAGAAAAGACTTAATTTGTATCAAATTAATTTCTTCTAATTCTGGCTTAATTTCTACTACTAAAAGACTTCATTTCTAATAGTATATTTCTACTAACTTAAATTCTATTAATAAGTTATGTCTCCCCCTGAAAACTTGAAATTATCTTGATATTTAACTAAATATTTCCAGGTTATTCAACTCACAAAACAAAGCTATTATAACGATGATCAAACTCTTCTTCAAAACGTTTAGCTCAGAGCCCAACATGTAGGAAGAAACTCAACCTCAGAGTTATAATTGGGTTTATTATTAAAGACTTGGTTTCCATAATTGTTATCCATCAGTCACCTACGATACACAACAACCTTAAAATCTCAGCAGCTTACAAACGGCAAGCATGCGCAGTTTGCTCATTTATCTCAGATTTCCTGGAGCAGCTCCGCTCCTAGAGGTCCCGTTCAGGTCTGCTCCAAGTGTCTCTCACTCCAGGAGTCTGGCCACAGGAACACAACCACACTGGTCTTCTCATGGTGCAGGACAAGAGCATGGAATAATGAACAGAAACACACCATGCTTCTTCAAGTCCTCTCAGCACAAGCACACTGAATTTTTCCCCATTTCTCATTGGACAAAGTAAGTCACATGGGCAAACTTAACGTCAACGGGCTGAGGAAAGATGCTCCGCCCACAAGGAAACCTCGGCAAGGGCGGAGAATGATTACAGACAAGGGATACCACCTACGAGAGACGGCACAGAAAATCGACCACAATAGATTGTATCTAAAATCATGACGTGAATACCCAATTTTTTGAAAGACCTTTGTGGAAAAAGAATATAAAAACAAGCGCCAGGAAGGCACCAACATGACAAATTGCCATGAAAGCCAGAGAATTTTGTATTTGATAATGACAACTCCCAGGAGAACAAAGAGCAGACAGTAGTTGCAGCATGTAATTTCTTCAGCCTGAGCTAGTGTATAGAGAAAGGAGAAGAAGTGTGATTTCCATTTCACCGGGAAACTTCATGACAGATTTGTTTTTTTAAAAAAAGGAAGAAAGAAAGAAAAATGGTTTCAAGATGTATAAACTAATGAGTAGTTAAGAGAGCCATTTGGGCATACAAAGAAATGTCAAGTTCAATTTGGAACATATGGAATTTGAGATGTCAGATCATTTACTTGGATTTTTTTTTTTTCTGAAAACTTTTGGAAAATGGATTTGAAGCATGGGCCAGGGCTGAAGATGTAAAGGGAGGAATCAGGTATCTGACTGTGTTCATTAAAGCCGTGGGCATACATGATGCCATTAAAGAAGTGAAAAGGGAAGAGGTCTCAGATAAATCATAGGAGTAAAATGCATGGCACAGGGAATAGAGCGCCAGTAAAATAATTAACAATGTCCCAGTATCTTATATTGATATGACATGTTCCACTTCTCATTTTTCCCCCTATTTCAGCCTGTTCTTTAGGTCTCAGTTGAATCGAAAGCCTTCCCTAACGCTCAATCTGAATTCTGTAACCTCCTATTCTATTTCAAAGTACCCCATCCTTTTCCTTCATAGCACCCATCTTCATTTATTGTGTTTCTATCACGTCTGTCTTCCCTACTAGCCAGTCAAGACTAAAATTCATACCATTTGTGACACTGCCTCCTTCTCAAGATACGATCATGTTTATTACTATAGAGATCAGTGTTATTAGGTGCAAATCCTCTCAACTTCCCACTTTATTATATTATTTACATTTTCACTTTCTTTCCTCCTAAAGAAAGAAGCATTTTTTTCTTTTAATTAAAGTTGATTCTTCACATTCCTCACATGTGCTCTTTATGTTCTCTAAGACTTCGTAATCTCTCTCTCTCTCTTTTCAACCTTTCTTCTTCTGGGTCCTTCTACAGAGAAGGAAAACATGCCAAGTCTTTCTCATCTTAGAATAACGTCTCCTCTCAACTTCCTTCTGTGCAGGTATATGTGTTTCTCTGGTCATCCACACGCCACCGCTCCTCTGGAGACCACTCCAGGATTGCTGTCCCCACTTGCTGATTACTGATTGCCCATCGCACCCCAATCCACTATAGTGAGGTTCCATCCACAACAGTTTAATGAAACAGGTTTGGCAACAATCATCAATAATTTTGATTAAAACAAAAATACACATTGTTCATTGAGTTTTCTTGATCTTACAGTGACATTTAAGTTAAGTACACTATTCTTAAAACTATTTCACCCCGCTTCTGTGATGTCACTCCTTCCCGATTCTCCTTCCACGTGTCTGACAGCTCCTACTAAGCTCCTTTTGCTGATTTATCTTTATCTACATACTTGTTCTTTAATACTGGTAATTACCAGAGTTCTGTTTCTTCTTATTTTAAAAGGTTCTTTCTGGGGGCGCCTGGGTGGCACAGCGGTTAAGTGTCTGCCTTCAGCTCAGGGCGTGATCCTGGCGTTATGGAATCGAGCCCCGCATCAGGCTCCTCCACTGGGAGCCTGCTTCTTCCTCTCCCACTCCCCCTGCTTGTGTTCCCTCTCTCGCTGGCTGTCTCTATCTCTGTCGAATATATAAATAAATAAAATCTTAAAAAAAATAAAAATAAAAAAATAAAAGGTTCTTTCTGAATTACACAGTGGTGTCCAAGACACAAAGATGTGTTATGGAAGTTTTTAAACAAGGAATGAAGTTAGAGCTGCTGTCTAGAAATTATACATAAATCTACAACCTGTTCTATCTATATGTTCTTAACAGTTACCAAGCACATGGCATACAATTATCATGTAAAAATAAATAAACCCACATTCATGCTTCTAAACTTTATTAATAAACTCTAGCTCTGATCTATAGACCCATAGTCTCAATGACTATTACATATATGTACCTTAGTTGGCTTAAAAACAATAGGTCCAAACTGAAATCAATTTTTCTACCAAAATTTTTCTTCCTCGTGTATACTCTATCTCAATAAATGGACCGCCACTGCCCCCAGAAGCAAAATTAAAATCTGGGAGTCAGTCAAAGCTCCTATGTCTTTCTTCTCTCTATATCCTTCTAACCAGTAACAAATCTAGTTGATTAGACTTCCCTAATATCTCTTACATTGACCATGCTGGCCATGTGCTATTTTTGTTTGCCTGCCCAAAATATAAGAACCACAGTCCTAGATACCCAGAAAGTCACGGGTTAAAAGTTTTAAACACTGTATGACAGGAAGCCATTGGGTATGGCAAAAAAAGGGGTCAGCAAGAGAAAATCTTCAGTTGACTGATGGAATCAGAACCCAGATTATAGGGGCGCCTGGGTAGCGAGGTCGTTAAGCGTCTGCCTTCGGCTCAGGGCGTGATCCCGGTGTTCCGGAATCGAGTCCCACATCGGGATCCTCGGCTGGGAGCCTGCTTCTTCCTCTCCCACTCCCCCTGCTTGTGTTCCCTCTCTCGCTGGCTGTCTCTATCTCTGTTGAATAAATAAATAAAATCTTTAAAAAAAAAAAGAAAAAAAGAACCCAGATTATAATGAACGCAATAGGTATAAATCATACTTCTGGGACACTTTGTGTCTTTGTAAATAAAGGAATTTGGTAGCTCATGAAGTTGTATAAAGTGAGGAAACTTGATTACATTTCATGTGGCAAAATATAAACTACAAAGCTTAAACTCATATATTGCCTCTGAGACTTCTTTAGAGCTTACTAATACGTGAATCCGGTCACCGCTATTATTGTCCTAGGACTTATGATCCAGAAATGTTGCTAAATACGTGGATTATTCTGCCTAATCCCTACAAAACCTTGTCAGATACCTATCGTTTTATTACTACTATAGTCTCATGAAGATGAGGAAACTTAAGAGAATGCTGGACGCTTTCCCAACATCTATTCAATGTGAAGTTCTTTTTTTTTTTTTTTTTAAGATTTTATTTATTTGACAGAGAGAGAGACAGCCAGCGAGAGAGGGAACACAAGCAGGGGGAGTGGGAGAGGAAGAAGCAGGCTCCCAGCGGAGGAGCCTGATGCGGGGCTCGATCCCATAACGCCGGGATCACGCCCTGAGCCGAAGGCAGACGCTTAACTGCTGTGCCACCCAGGCGCCCCTCAATGTGAAGTTCTAACAACTCGGCCTCTGCAGCATTGCTCACATCTACTTTGATATTTTCATTTACCTAATTCATTTTATATTGACATTTCCTCTTTAGTAAAATAAAACAGCATTGATCTTAAACTATTTATAGTTCTCATTTTGATTAAAACAGACCAGTTTTTATCTTCCTAATTGTCTCCTTTATAGCTTCCTCATTGTTAAAATTAGTCAAACTTTACTATATACATCATCATCTTACTCATTTTTTGGCATCCACTACTCAAACTTCATAAAATATAGGCTCCAAATAAGCAAAGACATTGTCTCTCTCTATAGAGGATACTCAAGATCCAGGGTTGACCCCTGAAGACACTAATATCTGTATATTTTTAAATTATCAATTATTACCTCTGATGAATAATATCAGAAATATAAAATGATATCAATTAGACAAATAGGTAGGTAGAAAGATTTAAAAAATATTCTAAAAACATGGTGGTATTAATTTATCTGAATTAATTAGGATAATTCTATTATACAAACTTTTATTCATCCTTACTGCCCATGTCAACAGTGATGGATGGTAGGTTCCCTACAGACCTTCAAACAATAGAACAAGCAAACATTGGCTATGATGGTCTCTCACAAGTTAAAAAAAAAAAAAGTATGAAAATTTCATGTAGAACCTAATTCAGAATCACCTTCTTATCCATTTTGAGAATCACCCACATTTCCGAATAGCACCTGCCCCCACCCTCACACCCTCACTCCCTCACACCCTCACATTACTCTTCCCTGTTAAGAAAGTAATCAGCTCCTAAACACTTTACTGGTTTTTCTTCTGGAAGGACCAGGACTCCTGGAGGGGAATCAACAGAACCAAAGTAGCACAGAGTGAAACATAATTTCTCTTGCAGGTGTCAGACTCGGAGAGATTTGGGGCGCTTGCCTAGCTGGAGCTGAGTTGTCTATGACAGTAAATAGGCTGGCACAGCAGTGACTACAAAGTGCTATCTGTTTTTTCTCTGTGCATCGTGTGGGTTGGGATTTTTCATTTCATACTTCATTTGCACCTGCTGCGTGATGCCACGGAATGGCACTACTTTCGATCTCCTGACATGTGGGAAGCGGCACATTACAGGTAGCACTGGCACCCATGCCACTCATCGAGGCCCAGCCTGGTCCTTGTTTTGGGATGTGTAGCTATCTTCCTTTTGCAGTCCTGCATAGGTGAGAAAAGGAAAAAGGTACTATGGTGTGACGAGTAAGAGTACAAAACCAAAAGTAACGTGCAATTCAATCTCTCGTTTTCAATTATATACTCACTCAAGCTATAGTTTTCATCAAATGCTCTTTTTGGAAGGAAAAAATATCCTCTAAACATGGGGAGTAATTAACAGATACTCAAGAGACGGAGAGACGAGAATCACACTTTTAAAAGCTTGGGAATACCCAGGTTTTACTTGTATGATAAATACTTTTAATCTAAATATTTACCGTACATATAAACATGATTTGAAAACATAAGCACGCTAATGTTCACAACAACCTAACTATATTTAGAAGACCCACCTCTCACTCAGGATGTTCTCACGTCGACTAGTGGAAAATCACGCCTGGAATAGTAAAGCCTGCTTCATGGGTAGGCTTGGTGGAAGATATGAATCACATTAAAATGAAATAACTTCCTTAAAAAAATCAGGAATAGAAACAAAGAATGCAGATTTATAAGGCATGCCTTCAAAGAGACCAAAAGACATCTGGGCCTCTTGAATGAGTCCAATTAACCCATCATTTTTAAGCTCTCTATATAACATTAAGGGAAACAAGACAAACACCTAAAAAATAATAATACACATAGAGCACATGTGTTCTGTTCGGAGAATTAATTTAAGAGCATGTTAACACAATCTAGAAGCAATGGAGTGCAATCCATTATATGGTTAATAGTATAAAGAATGCTGATAGATAACATATGAAACATATGATTGTATAACAGATGATGCTTTCCGTTATAAAAGAGTAGGTCGTTTCATAATTAAAAGACCCTTCACGATTTGGGTAACAAGGGATAGACTAGACTGAGACTTCGTGCAAGGAGCTCTGGGAATGAGACAGGGGAGTTAATAAATAAAACGCCAAATTTCTTTCTTCTTGTAAAGATGATTTTTCTTGAGAGATTTGAACAATCTGGAAAATTGAAATTAACTATTATGATGTTTGGTGATTATGTAGAAGCCAATTCATTGTTACTCACAAGATTTAAACTAAACTTTTAAAAAGTTAGCACAAACTAGCTGCTGTAAATACAAATGTCTCTTCACCCTTGCATTTTAGTATTCTCAATCCTACTGAGAGTGAATCTCAAACATTTGTAGATTCGAGTTTCATTAAAAGAGCATAGTTAGGTAACAGGAGCATTCCAGTTAATGAAATAGTAACGAAATGTGCTGGTGGAATTTTATAAAACTCCACCAAATGTCAATTATCACTATTAAGAAATTAGAATGAACTAGAGTACATATACAATTTATGACAAACTCTCTTACTTAAAACTGTCTTTGATGATTCAGAAGACGCCTCATCACCTGGAAGCCCTTAAGAGTATCATTACAGGTTGCTGTGCACTGAAAACTAATTTTATTAGGTTATCATATTTAGCCCCATTAACTCATTTATTCTTTCGACAAAGGTTTTTCGAAGGCCTGCTCCATCTCAGGCATCGAGCCGGTGCCTACAGTGAATAGCTGTACGGACTGTTGCCTGACCCCACCCGCAAGTGCCTCACGCTCTCACACCAAAAATCAACGGAAACTTGAACTCGTTGCTGCAGTTTTATGGGCTTCCGTCCTCAAGACGACTCGCACCCACATATCACAGTCATCACCACTTTTGGTGACTATCTGGCTGTGTTTCACCAACAGGTTGGTTAGGGAATGCCACTGAATATTATTAAACATCCCAGATATGCTTATAGCAGGTTTATTAAAGCTTTAAATCATAGTTGCTATTCCCGATATATTTCTTTTCATCCTTTAATAGGAGATTGTTCTTTTTTGCGTAGGGACTTTTGCTGAGCTGAAAGCAAAAGCTTTTTGGAGAATGAACATTTCTCACGGCCTTTTGTAAAAGTTTAAAGTCCTTGAAGAGATGACTGCCAGTGTGCTAGATGGGGAAGGGAGAAAATGGATTCTTCTGAGGGTCTCAAGAGAGCAGAAAAGATGGCCCTGAAATTAGGAAATGGTAAGAAATGCATCGTCCCTTCCCCTGCAGTGCCCATATTTGAGGGAGGTGACTGTTTTCAGGACACGAAAGCTGTGTGATCCACAGAACCAGACCCCCTGCTTTGATGTAGCACCAAAAAAGTAATAGTGGGAAACCCGAGGGGCCATATAGGCTGCCGCTACTGGTGACTCAGAAGTAATCAGGGGGGACCTACAACTAGAAGAGATTCTACCATGTTTCGGTATTTCGCAGAAACCAGAGACTTGGTGCAATCTTGCAAGGGAGAGGAAATCTTAATAACAACTGAGGTGAAATTGCCCTCAGAAAATATTTGAGTTGATTTAAAGAAAATGATGTAATATAGTTCTTGCTAACCTGAGTTCATAGGCTAACATTTAGGTTTCTAGAGTTGTAACTCATTTCTTCTGGTTCTAGTCCTTACAAAAAATAACGTATTAATAACCATGTGGTGCTTATTGTTTTATTTTTGTCTTAATCAGCACATGCACGTGGTACAAAATTCATATTTGGCAGGAATTTAAAATAATGTTTTCCCAGAGTAAATCCATAGTTAATGAAGAGGAAATTAAGTCAGAGAGAAATTAAGTCTCTGATGCCAGTTTTGGAATCACTAATTGAATATTTTAGTCACAGTCTTACCTTCTATTGTGTGGGTGCATTTCTCATTATTATCTTGATTTCTTTTTACATCGACATAAAATAGGCACTTATTCTTTTTGTATGATCATGGTTGGCAAGAGGACTTCCAGACAGCTTTTCCCATTGGCAACATAGTTGCCAAATCTAGAAAGCTTGAAATGACCTATAACTCTGCGTTGTAGTCAACAGAATAACATAAAAGAACTCTGTTCAAGGTATATGTTTCCATAGTCATCTATTTCAGATAGTTCCTGTAGTAAGCATTTAAGCAACAAATTTGGAAGAAAGAAATAAGTTTATTTAAAGACAACAGGGACTTGTTGTTTACAGGCGGAGAGGAGGAACCAACTAAATTTTCAACTATCCATAAGCTATACCTATTGGCTGCAATAAAACTGTAAATAATCCCAAGAAGGTTGGGAAGGAAGGGTCCCCTTCAGGCTGTGGCTTAAAGACAACTTTAACTCGGGTTGTCACAGAGCTGTAGTGATATTATGAAAGTAGAGCATGGGAATGTCCAATGCTCCCCAAAACAGTTTGAAAGGAAAAAGATGTAGAGTGGCAGCCCTGAATCATGATGGCCCAAAGTCTACACATGAGGAGAAATGTTCATGGGAACCTTGCGTAGAGAGTTCATATTCACAGATCGTGTCAGTAATTTTAACTGCCGTCCCCATTAAATGAACCCAAAGTTAGAAATAAAACAGAGATTAGGGGATGAATGAGGTTAATCTGCAATTTAAGGCAGTGAGGTCATCAACAACTATGAACCCTCCAACCTTGTGTTGTGAGGGAAAGGTGGGTATGTTACCATTCCTTCAAAACTTTGGTATATAAGGAAAAGCAAATGCAAGAAACAGGACCCTTCTCTCAGAACAGGATTTGGAAAAGGGGGCCTGGAAAATGACTTTGGACCAAAATATAGGTGCTTTAGTAAATGATAATATTTGAGACAAACTTAGAAGTTTGTGCATGGGCTTGAGAAGAATGCGAGATGTTTCCATGTGTTTGTTTTCAGGCCCTGGGGAGGAAGGACCCATGCACCATGAACAAATGGATTTTGATATGCATGAGTTGTAAACCTCGCACCAGTAGGTGACCCGGAAAATTCTGCAAAGAAACCTCCTGCACAGTTGTGAAAGTGAACATATAGAGGCAAGTTTGCGTTCTCGGTAAACATTGTTTACCTTCACCCTGGTGATTTAATAAATAAACGCAAAAGGGACCTTTTGGTCATAATACCATTAATGTATAAATTGTAAAGGAGCCCTTATACTTAAATGATACAGTGAAATTAGCACTTCATAAATAGATTCTAACACGTCTCAGGAATATTGATACGGGGTTGTAATCAGTTCAGCTTTCTGATATTTTTCACTAAGATGAAAAATGTTTACACAGGATGCCTAACTTATATATCACAAGTCTCATAAAATAATTAGTATCAAGCATTCCTGTAAAGGCTTTGAACCTAGATAAAATTAACTGATAATAAAAGCTTTTGTTAAGCCTTTGGGACACATATAAGAAAACTATCATATTTGTAATAGAAATTGGATAAATTATTCTAAAGAATAAGAAAGCATTTGCAGGGAATGTGTAGCTTCAGGAATAGAGCTAATCTTCACAAGGAGTCCTAGCTGAATTATAATCAGCTCTATTCTTTAAATATATATATAAAGATATGTTTTGGCTGTATGGCTTTTTTGTTCAAACACGGATTTTTAAAATCTACATTAGAGGAGGCACTGAGAAAAAAGTAGGAGAAATTTGTAAATTGCAGAGTAGTCGTTTGTATTCCTAGTCATATGTCATTTTATGTCGATATTTATATAGCATTAATTTAAAGAGTTAATGAAAGAAGATTTGTAGCATTTTCCCTGACCATTACTGGCTCTAGCAATAATTTTTGACATGCAAAGCACTGGATAGGTATTTGAAAATCATTACTTGAGCTGAGTAGGGACAGAGGAGAAAGAGAAAGAAAAAGAAAGACAAATGCATTCTAAATGTGGTATTTGTGGACAATTTTGAATTTTTTATAAGTAAAAGTTCTGACTGCAATCATAGTGTTCAGCGATTCACAGATCATTCTCTTTCTTACTGTGTGGCTCTCTCCCCCTTTCTCTCTCTCTCTCCACACACACACACACACACACACACACACACACACACACACGGCCCAACATCTGCAGCCTGTACTTTGCCTCAAGTAGACGTAATAGTAGTGAACTTCCCATTACAGAAGCAGTTGGCATTCATGGTCTGGGCATTTGTCTTTCCCTAGAAACATAATTTTATCTTCATTTGGTATATGATATATAGTTATTAAAAATAAGCACCATTCAGAACGGTTGGATATACTTAAAAAGCATATTGTAAATAGAGCCAATTTTGGTTATTTTTGTTTTGAGGACTTTCTTAAATGAAATAATTCAGACATATCCAAAAATACAAAAATAGCAGATAAGCATCTGTGAATCTAAATTACAGCTTAAGAAATGAAATATAAACACACTTGAAGTTCCTTGTGTCCCTCTTCCAAATTACATTTCCCTCCCTCCACCTCAGAAGTAAATATCCTTCAGAATTAAATGTTTATCATTTTCATGTGCACCTATATATCTATATTGTTACTATAGACATATGTTCTTAAAATTAAATATTTGGGATAATATTATGTATACTCTTCCAAGAAGTTTTTTTTCACTCAATATTGTGTTTGGAAGATTGACCCATAATGATTCAAATCATTCTAGTACAGTTCATTCATTTCCATTGCTTTAACATATTCCACCATATGACTTTTCCATAGTTTACTTATTCATGCTACCAATGATGGTAATCTACACTTTCTCAATTTTTTTTCAGACTCATAGATACAGAGAACGAACTGATGCTTGCCAGGGGTGAGAGAGTGGGACGATGGCAAAATAGGTAAAGAGGATTAAGAGGTACAAAGTTCCAGTTAAAAAATAAGGAAGTCATGAGGATGAAAAATACAGCATAGGAAATATAGTCAATAATGTAATAACTTTATATGGTGACCGACGGTGACTATACTGAGTGTGGTAAACATTACATCTTGAATCACTATGTTATACACCTAAAACTACTATAACACTGTATGTCAACTACACATATAATCCTATACATATATCAATAAAAAATATATTTGCTGTTTCAAACCATGAGCTATAAGCATTTTTGTACACATCTCTTTCTCAAGGTGCAATATTATCTCTAGGATACATATCAAGGAATTTCTGGAATAAATGTGCATTACCAAGTTTATTATGTAATAACCACTTGCTCTCTCTTTAAAATGATTTTACCAATTTACAATCACAGTAGTACTGTGTACAAGTATCCTTGGCTGCATGTCATTGTTGACACATTACATGTTTAACTTCAGAGCAAACCATAACATGGTACCTTATTGTGGTTATAATCAGCATTTTCTTGTTTACTAATGTTTCTTTCTTTTTTAAGATTTTATTTATTTATGAGAGAGAGCGAGAGAGCCAGAGAGTGAGAGAGAGCATGAGCCAGGGGAGGGGCAGAGGGAGAAGCAGACTCTCCGCTGAGCACGGAGCCTGATGCAGGACTCGATCCCAGAATCATGACCTGAGCTGACAGCAGACACTTAACCAACTGAGCCACCACGCACCCCTTTCCTAATATTTCATATCATTTCATGTATTTACTGACCAGTGAGGTGTCATCTTCTTGTTTCTCATCTTTTTACCATTTCCCATTGGAGTATTTGACTATAATACTATTGATTCATAGAAAACACTGAGGTATGCTTGGTAGTAATCCTTGTCAGCTTTATACACTGCAAGTATCTTCATCTAATCAGTTTACTTGCCTTTTCTTTTACAAATTTTTAATATATAGAAATGTTTAACTTTGCCATAGTTCATCTTACCAACTATGACCTGTATGTTCTAGGCTTTTGTTCCTTGTTCAAAAAATTCTTCATTACTACAAGACTTCTGAGGAAGACAGCAGAGGAGGACACCAAGTCACCTCAACCCATGGATACAACTAGGTAACGCTGACATCAGTGTAAATAAACCAGAAAACGAAGTAAGAACAGACTCTCCAAAGCTAAATGTAAAGAGGCCACATTGAAGAAGATAGGAAAGTCAGAGATGCAGTCAGGAGCTAAACGGATCTGTGGGACTGTCTTCAGGAGGGAGGGACATGGTGGGCACAGAGAGGTGACAGGGCAGACCATCAACCAAGCACCCCAAGCTCAGGGAACCCACATGAAAACCAGAGGGGCATAATTTCACAAGTTCTCACAATCAGCAGGGCTTAACACCTGGAACTTTAAAAATCAGCAGACTCGCTCTGTGAGAGCCAAGAGGGCCAGAGGAAACAGAGTCCCCACCCTTGAAGAGACTGTACAGCAAACAGTCACAAAGAGATACAACATAAAAGCAGCAGTTTGAAAAATGCCTGGAGCGTACAAGAGGGAGATGCGTTTACTAATCTCAGAACCCGTGCGAGAGGGGCAGGGATCTTTGTGAGGATTCTACAGGAACGAAGTAACTGGTCAGGGCCATTTCCTCACCCGGCCCTCTGCCTAGACATGCACACGTCTGTGGGAACCAGCACAGCACCAACACTTGCTACCAAACGTGCTAACAGGCACCCTACCTCCATGCTCTCCTGCAGACAAACCCCCTCCACTACACCGTTGGCCAGAGCCCATCCAGAGTGGTGCCAGAAGCCCAGGAAGGTGCAAGCAGCCCTACGAGGGACCAGCCCCCTATAAAGTGACTCCTACCCAGGAGGGAGGGGAAGATAACCACACCCACCAGTCCAACTGTGGCCTCAGCAGTGGGCTGGGGAAAACATCTGATCTAGATGCAGACTCCCCACCAATGAAAGCTTCTCAGGGAACACACAGGGAAAGCACCCAGAAGTTTGTGCTTCTGCATCTCTGGCAAACTCCTGGTCTGACTCAACTCAAGGCCAAGGCAGCTGCAGACTGGGCCACTAACAACACAGGGACCAAGCACTGCCCAGGCAAACAAAGCCACTTCAGACAACTGGACTAAAAGCAAAAGTGGCTCAGCCACAACAGTAGGGCACATGCAACACACAAGGAGAGACCCCTAAAGAGCCAGGCTCTGGTGAACAGGGGACATTGCCCTGCAGGGCACTATAAGACCTCTTCTTCACCAGGCCACTGCTTTTAAGAGCAAATGTAGCTGACTTCCCTAACATGTAGAAACAGACACAGAGAATTAAATAAAATGAGGAAGCAAAGAAATATGTCCCAAATGAAAGGACAGGACAAAATCATAGCAAGAGAGCTAAATGGAATAGCGATAAGTAATATCCCTGATAGAAAATTTAAAGTAATGGTCATAAAGATACTCACTGGACTTGAAGAAAGAGTGGAAGACCTAAGTGTGACCCTTAACAATGGGGTGGAAAATATAAAAAAAAAAAGAACCAATCAGAGATGAAGAACTCAATAACTGGAATTAAAAATACACCAAATGGAATAAACAGTAGACTAAAGGAAGAAAAAGAACAGATCAGTGACCTGAAGGACAGAATAATGTAAAGCAATCACATTGAGCAGGTGAGAGAAAAATAATAATAATAAATGAAAATAGATATAAGGAATTCAGCCACACCATCAAGTATAATAACATTCATATTTTAAAGATCCCAGAAAAAGGACAAAGAGAAAAGGGTACAGAAAAATTATTTGAAGAAATAATAGGTGAAAATTTCCCAAATCTGCATAAGGAAACAGAACCTAGATCTGGAAGACACAGAGAGTCCCCAACAAAATCAACCAAGGAGGTCCACACCAAGATACACACTAATTAAAATGGCAAAAAGGATTGATAAAGAGAATTTTAAAAACAGCAGGAGAAATAAAAGTTCTATACAAAGGAAATCCCATAATGCATATCAGTTGATTTTTCAGCAGAAACTTTGCAGTTCAGGAGAGAGTGGCATGATTCATTCAAAGTGCTGAAAGAAAAAGAGAAAAAAAAAAAAAAACAGCCAAGAATATGCTATCTAGCAAGGCTATCATTCAGAAAGGGAGAGATAAAGAGTTTTCCAAACAAACAAAAGTTAAAGAAATTCAAACCACTACACCAATCCTACAGACATGTTAAAGGGGACTCTGAGTGGAATAGAAAAACCATAAGCAGGAATAAGAAAAGTAGGAAGCACAAAAGCAGTAAAATTAAGGATATCTCTAAAAATCAGTCAAGGGACTCACAAAATAAAAGGGTGTAACATATGACACCACATACCTAAACCGTGGGAGGGAAAGAATGGGTTCAAAGTTAAGTGACCATCAACTTATTATGGACTGCTATATGCAGAAGAGGTTATATACAAACCTAATGGTAACCACAAATCAAAAACCATGGGGCACCTGGCTGACTCCGTTGGTAGAACATGACCACAGGGTTATAAGTTTAAGCCCCATGTTGGATGTCCAGGTTACTTTTAAAAAAAAAATCTTAAAAAAACACTAATAGATATGCAAAAAAATAAAGAGAAAGGAATCCAAGTATACATTTAAAGAAAGCCAGCAAACCATGAGAGAAGAAGAAAGAACAATCATAAAACAAGTAACACAATGGCAATAAATAAATACATATCTATCAATAATTACTTTCAGGGGCACCTGGGTAGCGCAGTCGTTAAGCATCTGCCTTCGGCTCAGGGCGTGATCCCGGCATTATGGGATCGAGCCCCACATCAGGCTCCTCCGCTGGAAGCCTGCTTCTTCCTCTCCCACTCCCCCTGCTTGTGTTCCCTCTCTCGCTGGTTGTCTCTGTCAAATAAATAAATAAAATCTTTAAAAAATAATAATAATGATTACTTTCAATATAAATGAACTAAATTTTCTGATCACAAGATTGGGTGACAGACTGCATAAAAAAGCAAGACTGATCTATATGCTGCCTACAAGAGACTAATTTCAGACCTAAAGACACATGAAGATTAAAAGTGAAGAGATGGAAAAGCATTTATCACACATAGAAGTGGAAAGCGAGTCAGGGTAGCAGTATTTTATCAGACAAAATAGACATTTAAAGATAGAATGTAACAAGAGACAAAGAAAGACACTATATAATCATAAAGAGAATGATCCAACAAGAAGATGTAACAATTATAAATATGTATGTACCCAACATGGGAGCACCCAAACACATAAAACAGTAAGTAACAAATATAAAGGAAGTAATAGACAACGGTACAGTAATAGTTAAGGACTTTAACACCCACTTACATCAATGGATAGATCATCAAAATAAAAAACCAACAAGGAAACAGGGACATTCAAAGACACATTGAATCACATGGACCTAACATATATGCAAAACATTCTACCCTAAAACAGAATACACATTGTTTTTAAATGCATGGAACATTCTCCAGAATAGATCAAATGTTATGCCCCAAACAAGTCTCAACAAATTCAAAAAGATCAAAATCATACCATGTATCTTTTCTGAACACAACACTATGAAACTAGACATAAATCACACACACAAAAAAAAAAAAAAAATCTGGAAACAACACAAATACATGAAGGTTGAATAACATGCAACTAAATAATGAACAGGTCAACCAAGAAATCAAAGAAGAAATTGAAAATTACATGGAAACAAATGAAAATGAAAACACAATGGTCCAAAATCTTTAGGATGCAGCAAAAGCAGTTTTAACAGAAAAATCTGAAATAAAAAACCTAACCTTACACCCAAAAAGGTTAGAAAAAGAACAAAACCCCAAACCAGCAGAAGGAAGGAAATAATAACAATTAGAGCAGAAATAAATGATATAAAAACTAAAAAACAAACAAAAAATAAAACAGATCAGTGAAGCCAGAAGCTGGTTCTTTGAAAAGATTGATAAAATTGATAAACTTCTAACCAGATTCATGAGAGAGAGAGAGAGAGAGAGAGAGAAGAGGACTCAAACAAATAAAATCAGAAATTAAAAAGGAAAAATAAACAACACCACAGAAATACAAACAATTATGAAAATATTATGAAAAATCATATGCCAACAATTTGAACCTAGAAAAAAATGGATAAATTCCTAGAAATATTTAACATCCTACAACTGAATCAAGAAGAAATAGAAAATTTGAACAGACTGATTTCCAGCAATATCCAGGACCAAATGGCTTCACACATGGCTTCTACCAACTTTTAAAGAAGAACAAATATGTGTTCTTTTCAAACTATCCAAAAAATAGAAGAAGGGAAGCTTCCAAATTCATTTTGAGGCCAGTGTTACCATATCAAAACCAGATAAAGACACTACAAAAAGGAAAACTTTAAGCCAACCTCTCTGATGACCAAAGATGCAGAAATCCTCAAAAAAAATTATCAAATCAAATACGTTAAAAAATCCTACTCACTACAATTAAGTGGGATTTATTCTTGAGATGCAAGAGTGATTCAACATTCACAAATTCATCAACAGGATACATCACATCAAGAAAAAGGATAAAAATCTAGATGATCGGGGCGCCTGGGTGGCACAGCGGTTAAGCGTCTGCCTTCGGCTCAGGGCGTGATCCCGGAGTTCTGGGATCGAGCCCCACATCAGGCTTTTCCGCTATGAGCCTGCTTCTTCCTCTCCCACTCCCCCTGCTTGTGCTCTCTCTCTCACTGGCTGTCTCTATCTCTGTCAAATAAATAAATAAAATCTTTTTTAAAAAAAATCTAGATGATCATTTTAACAGATACAGAAAACATATTTGACAAAGAACAACACCCATTCATGATAAAACCCTCAACAAAGCAGGTTTAGAGGAACATTTATCAACATGATAATCACTGAATATGAAAAACATGCAGCTGACATTATGATCAATGATGAAAAACTAAGAGCTTCTCCCCTAAGATCAGGAACCCACTCTCACCACTTTTATTCAACATATACTAGAAGTCCTAACCACATCAATCAGACAAGAAAAAGAAATGAAGGGCATCCGAATTGGTAAGGAAGAAATAAAACTTTCATTATTTGCAGATGACATGATACTATACATAGAAAATCCTAAAGATTCCACCAAGAAACTACTAGAATTGATAAATGAATTCAGCAAGGTTGTTAGATACAGAATCAATATACAGAAATCTGTTGCATTTCTTTTTTTTTTTTTTAAGATTTTATTTCTTAATTTGACATAGACAGCCAGCGAGAGAGGGAACACAAGCAGGGGGAGTAGGAGAGGAAGAAGCAGGCTCCTAGTGGAGGAGCCTGATGTGGGGCTCGATCCCAGAACGCCGGGACCATGCCCTGAGCCAAAGGCAGACGCTTAACCGCTGTGCCACCCAGGCGCCCCAGAAATCTGTTGCATTTCTATACACTAATAATGAAGCAGTAGAAAGAGAAATTAACAAAACAATCACATTTACAAATGTACCAAAAATAATAAAATACCTAGGAATAAACTTAATCAAGGAGTTGAACGACCTATACTCTGAAAACTCTAAAATATTGATTGAGAGAAATTCAAGATGACACAAACAAATGGAAGGATATCCTATGCTCATAGATTGGAAGAACAAATGTTGTGAAAATGTCCATTCTACCCAAAGCAATCTACAGATTTAATGCAATCCCTATCAAAATACCAGCAGCATTTTTCACAGGCCTAGAACAAATAATCCTAAAACATGTATGGAACCATAAAAGACCCTGAATAGCCAAAGCAATCTTGAAAAAGGATAATAAAACTGGAGGTACCACAGTGTGCCTCAGTGGCTCAGTTGGTTAAGTGTCTGCCTTCATGATCTCAGGGTCCTGGGATCGAGCCCCACATTGGGGCCCTCACTCTCCCTCTCCCTCTGCCTGCCATTCCCCCTGCTTGTTTCTCTCTCTCTCTCTGTCTCTCTTTCTCTGTCAAATAAATAAATAAAATCTTTTTTAAAAAGTTTTTAAGAAGACTGTTAAGAGATAAAATAGTTAATATCTTTAAGAAAAAAAACCTGGATGTATCACAATCCCATATTTCAAGATATACTACAAAGCTGTAGTAATCAAAATAGTATGGCATTGGCACAAAAACAGACACCTGGATCAACAGAACAGAGAGTCCAGAAGTAAACCCACAATTATATGGTTACTTAATCTTTGACAGAGCAGGAAAGAACATGCAATGGGAAAAAGATGGTCTCTTTAACAAAAGGCTAAAACTGGAGAAAACTGGACAGCTACATGCAAAAGAATGAAAGTGGACCACTTCGTTATACTATATGCAAAAATAAACTCAAATTGGATTAAGGACCTAAATTTGAGACCTGAAACCGTAAAAATCTTAGAAGAGAGCACAGGCAGTAATTTTTCTGACATTGGCCATAGCAACATTTTTCTAGAAATGCCACCTGCAGCAAGAGAAAACAAAAGCAAATATAAACTATTAGGATTACATCAAAATAAAAAGCTTCTGGCCAGCAAAGGAAACCATCAACAGAACTAAAAGACAACAAACGTAAGACGGTATCTGCAAAGGACATATCCGAAAAGCGTTAGTATCTAAAATATATAAAGAACTTATACCACTCAACACCCCAAAAATGAACAATCTGATTAAAAAATGATCAGCAGGGGTGCCTGGGTGGCACAGCGGTTAAGCGTCTGCCTTCGGCTCAGGGCGTGATCCCGGCGTTCTGGGATCGAGCCCCACATCAGGCTCCTCCGCTATGAGCCTGCTTCTTCCTCTCCCACTCCCCCTGCTTGTGTTCCCTCTCTCGCTGGCTGTCTCTATCTCTGTCAAATAAATAAATAAAATCTTTAAAAAAAAAAAATGATCAGAAGACATGAACAGACATTTCTCCAAAGAAGACATCCAGAAGGCCAACAGACTTGAAAAGATGCTCAGCATCACTTATCATCAGGGAAATGCAAATCAAAACCACCGTGAGATATCACCTCACATGGGTCAGAATGGCTAAAACCGAAAGCACATGAGACATCAAGTGTTGGGGACGAGGTGGAGAAAAAGAAACCCTCAGGCACTATCGGTAGGAATGCAAACTAGTGCATTCACTGTGGAAAACAGTATGGAAGTTCCTTAATAAATTAAAAACAGAATGACTAGATGATCCAGTAATTCCACTACTGGGTTTTTACCTAAAGAATATGAAAGCACTAATTAAAAAAGATACATGCACCCCTATGTTTATAGCAGCATTATGTGCAATAGCCAAGATATGAAAGCAGCCCAAGAGTCCATCGACAGATGAATCAATAAAGAAGTGGTACATATCTATAACAGAATATTATTCATCCATAAAAAAGAATGAAATCTTGCCATTTGCAACAACATGGATGGATCTAGAGGGTGTAACGCTAAGCAAAAAAAAAAAAAAGAGAAAGAGAAATATCATGATTTCCATCATATGTGGAATTTAAGAAACAAGACATATGGTCAAAGAAAAAAAGAGGCTAGCCAAAAAACAGACTCTTAACTATAGAGAACTGAGGGTTGCCAGAGGGCAAGTGGGTGGGGGGATGGGTGAATGAAATAGGTGAGGGGAATTAAGAGTACACTTACCTTGATGAACACTGACTAATGTATAAAATTGCTGAATCCCTATATTGTACACCTGAAACTAATGTAATAGTGTATGTTAACTATACCATTATTTTTAAAAATGAGAAAATTTTTTAAAAAGAAATTCTTCGTTACTATACATAAAAAGGTATAAATAAAAAAAAGTATCTTTCTGCATTTGCCTCATGAAGTCTTCAAGTTTTGTTCTATTTAGGTCTTTATTCAACAGAGAATTTGTTGTTTTTGTTGTTATTTGTAATGAAAGGTAAAGACTCTATTTTTTTCCATAAGGGTTTTTTATAAAAAGTTCACCCTTCCCCACTGATCTGCAGAGCCCCGTCTCTCTGGTATCAACGTCATACACACACAGTTTTGTACCTGGGCTTTCCATCTGTCTCCATTGGTCCATTATTCTATTTCCATGTCAACATGACCTCTTCTTGATTGCAATCACTTCATCTTGTCTTCATATATTGGTAGGATACCTCCCCAAGATGTTCTCTTTCAGAGCTGCCTCAGCTTCTGTCCCCTTTGTTTTTCTACGTGAATGTTAGAATCATCTCAAGTTCCATGAAAACACTAGCGAGATTTTTATTGGAATAATGCTTTGATTTTATACACAAATTGAGATAATTTACATCTTTAGTATTTTGACTCTATCACACTCTCTCTCCATTTATCAGGCTCTTCTTTAATGACTTTCAATAAAGTTTTATAATTATCTCCATAAAAGTCTTGTACATCTTTCGTTAGATTTATTCCTACTGCTTTACATTATAGTTGCTATTAAATGCTATCCTTTTGAAATTACATTTTCAAATGTTTTTTGCTGGATTTGATATGTAATAAGCCTGTGGAGATCTCTTATTTTAACAATTTAGTTGTAAAGTCTCTTGGGCTGCTTATTACACTCAAATACAGAGTACGGTTTCTTCCTTTTCAATCCTTATATTTTCTTACTCTTATTTCTGGGCTTCCTGGGCTGGCCAGCACTATGCAAAATAAGACATGCTTCTCTCATACCTGGTTTTAAAGGGAATGTTTCTAATGTTTCATTGCTTTGAGTAAGATTTCATCAATTAAGGAAGTTTTCCTCTATTCCTACTTTTCTAAGTAGTTCTATCATAAAAGAACACTGGATTTGGGGGCACCTGGGTGACACAGTGAGTTGAGGTCCAACTCTTCGTTTTGGCTCAGGTCGTGATCTCCGGGTCCTGAGACTGAGCCCCATTTCAGGCTCTGCTCTCAGTTTAGAGTCTGCTTGAGGGGCGCCTGGGTGGCACAGCGGTTAAGCGTCTGCCTTCGGCTCAGGGTGTGATCCCGGCGTTATGGGATCGAGCCCCACATCAGGCTCCTCTGCTATGAGCCTGCTTCTTCCTCTCCCACTCCCCCTGCTTGTGCTCCCTCTCTCGCTGTCTCTCTCTCTGTCAAAAAAAAAAAAAAAATCTTAGAGTCTGCTTGAGATTCTCTTTCCCTCTCGCTCTGCCCCACCCACTGATGTTCTCTTGCTCTCTCTCTAAAATAAATAAATATTAAAAAAAAAAGAACATCGGATTTTGTTGACATTTCTATTTTTATTGAGAAAACCCTGTGACTTTTCTACATTAATCTGTGAATGCAGTGAATTTCTTTAATGGTTTTTCCAATAATATATCATCCTCACATTCTTGGGATAAAACCTATATGAGCATGATGCAATTTTTTAAACATCTTGGGTTTTGGTCATTAATTAATTGGTTTAAGATTTTTTTGCTTATAAGTGGATCCAACAGTCTAGCTTGTAATTTTTCACTTACCAGCTTATTACACTTTGGTTAAACTGTTCTAGTTTATTGCGTTTTATTTTTCAAAAATTTATTTGAGATAGAGAACATGTGTGCATTATGGGGGTAGGGGGAGATAAAGAGCAAATCTTAAGCAGACTCCGCACTGAGCACAGAGCCTAGTGCTGGGCTCGATCTCACAACCCTGAGATCATGACTTGAACCGAAATCAAGAGTCAGAGGCTTAACTGACTGAGCCACCCAGGCACCCCAACCTGTTCTATTTTAAAAGTTCTTGCTTCTTCAGGTGTCTGAAACAATCTGTTTATAACAATACTGAGTTGAAAGTTATCTTTTACTTGAATATTTGCTATAACTTGCCTATAAACCCAGCTTGCTTTGTAGATATGAGAGAGAAGGAATGGGAGATAGGTTAAGTAACGGTAGATGTTTTAAATACAGTTTCAATTTTTGAGTAGGTAAAGATCTTCTCATGTTTTCTATTATTTCAATCAGACTGTGACAAGTTATATTTTCCTAATAAATTGTGCCTTTCACCCAACTTTTCAAAATTACTGGCAATAAGATCACCATATTTTTTTAATGTCTGCTTTGTGTGTGATTACGTCACCTTGGTTATTTATTTATTTGTGCTTTCTCTCTCTGTCAGTCTTACTTCTTTATATTACTTTGAATTTATTCTGTTATTCTCTCTGTAGCTTCTTAAGCTGGACACTGAGCTCATATTTTTCAGCCTTTTTGTGCAATAAATTACTTTCTGAGCACTGTTTCAGCCATATCCCATAACTTGTGATATACTGTGCTTTCTTTATTTCAGTTATATTGCCTAATTTCCATTGTGATTTCTTCTCTGAGATATAGAGAGGTGTGTTATTTTCAAACATAAAAAGGTTTCTTTTTTCATAAGGTGATTTTTTTTCCTTATCAGTTCTTTTGTTAAGACTTTAGCACTGTTTTATTTAAGAAGCTTGATCCAAGAGTCACCTTATTTAATCTGAACTCCTTGACTCTTTTAGTGAAGCAACGAAAACCCCATCACCTGGGGACTGGCAATACCCATGAGACAATCTCTGTAATAGGAACAGATTATTATTTTGGTTTTCCGTTTTTTTTTTTTTTTTTTTGCTTTGAGGACTTGTGGTCCTTAACTATCTTGCAAGCTAAATTATACATTTTTTAATGTTTTTCAGCACGAAATTTTCAGACTCTCCAGTCAACCGCGTTGCCAGAAATGAAAGTCTGAGGATGGATGTTCATTTATGTGCTATAGTCTGAGGAGATTATAAGGAAATTTTTCCCAAACTGGCACTTCATTGCTTCGTAAATACAATTCTCAGAGGAATATTAATTTATCAATGGGGACTGTGTATGACCATACTGGACCACCCTCTTACACCATACACAAAAATAAAGTCAAAATAGATTAAAAACTTGAATGTAAGGCCTGAAACCATAAAACTCCTAGAAGAAAACAGAGGGAAATCTTGATATTGGTCTTAATGATGAATTTTTAGATCTGGTACCAAAACCAAAGGCAACAGAAGCAAAAATAGACAAGTGGGAATATCTCTAACTGAAAAGCTTCTGCACGGCGAAGGAAAGCAGCACCACAATAAAAAGAAAACCTACTAAACGACAGACGATTTTTGCAAATTATAGATCTGATAAGAGATTAATATCTGCAATAGAGAGAGAGCTCACACAACTCAAGAGCATAAAAACAATCCAATTTCAAAAAGGGACAGAGGATCTGAGTAGACATTTTCCCAAAGATATACAGATGTCAAACAGGTGTCAAACATGAAAAGGTGCTCAACATCCCTAATCGTCGGGAAAATGCAAATCAAAACCACAAGGAGATATCACCTCAACACCTGTTCCAATGGCTAGCTCAAAAAGACAAGAAATAGCAAGTGTTGGAGAGGATGTGGAGAAAAGAGATCGCTTATGCTCTGTTGGTAGGAATACAAATTCGTGAAGACCCTATAGAAAATACTATGGAAGTTTCTCTAAAAATAAACTACCATATGATTCAGCAATTCCACCTCTGGGGATTTACCTAAAGGAAGTGTAAACACTAATTTGAAAAGGCATCTACATCCCATGTTCACTGAAGCATCATTTACAACAGCCAAGACCTGGAAACACACTAAGTGTCCATTAATGGATTAATGGATAATGGATAATGGATTAATAGATAAAGAGATTGTGAAATAAATCAATATATATATATATATATGGATTGTATGTATGTATATAAATATGTATATTTATATACATATATACACACAATAGAATATTATTCAGCCATAAAAAAGAATGAAATCTTACCACCGGCAACAACATGGATGGAACTGGAGTTAAGTGAAATAAACTCGAGTTAAGCTAAGTGAAATAAGTGGGATAGAAAAAAACAAATACCCACATTATCTCACTTATATGTGGAATCTAAAAAAAGGTGGGGGGGGGGAGCAGGAGACAAAAAACCCAGAACTCACAGATATAGAGAACAGACTGGTGGTTGCCAGAGCCAGAGGTACAGGCTGGGTGGAAGGGATGAAGGTGATATGAAGGTGATCAAACAGTACAAAATTCCAGTTATAAAATAAGTCGGGGCAATGTAATGGGCAGCGTGATGGCTGTAGTTAATAATCCTGCCTTGTATGTGTCAAAGTTGCTACAAGAGTAGATCTTCAAAGTTCTCATCATAAGAGAAACAAATTATAACTACATTTGGTGATGGGTATCAGCTAGACTTGTTGGGGTAATTATTTTGCAATATGTAAAAATATTGAATCATTATGCTGTACACCCGAAACTAGTATATTGTTATGCATCAATTATATCATTTTAAAAATTAACAGCAAAATATTCCAGTAAAAAAAAACAAAAAACAAAAAAAAACCCACGTATGGGATGCCTGGGTGGCTCAATCAGCTAAGTGTCTGCCTTCAGCTCAGGGTCTGGGATTAAGCCCCGAGTTAAGCTCCCTGCTCAGAGGGAAGTTTGCTTTTCCCTCTCCCTCGGTCCCTCTTCCCTGCTTGTGTGCGTGCTCTCTCTCTCTCTTTGTCTCTCTCTCAAATAAATAAAATCTTTTTAAAAAGAAGAAAGAAAAGAAAAGGTACATATGGGGAAGGGGACAGTAAAAAAATAAGTAATTGAGAAAGTTTAGGGACAGGCAGAGTTGGGTAGAAAATAATAAATCCAAGGCTGAGATTACGTGCTAAAGCAGGAGCCTACTGTGCTGTGCAGTTACTAGCGGTGAACCAAATTCGCTATTGCAAAAGGTGAAAAAGCAAAGAGGGAAACGTTATTCATCACAAAAATCAAAATGTCCCTAGGATTAAAATAGGCCAGTTGTCAAGGTCTTGGATCAAATACGGTATTATCATAAAGCAAAGCCACATCGAGCCCTGGGTAAATTCTAGCACACTGTTACATAAGCTGAAACACCTGCCCTGGGCGAAAACAAAGAACAGCCAGCCAGTGATGTGTCAAGGCTGTAACAGACATACTAATTGAGGAATGCTAGAGAATTTTCTCTATGTTCTCTGTAGAGATTAGATCAAGGTGTATCCTTTGTGGAAACTTTGGGTGTATTTTCCGTAGTGAAATCATTAGGTTACTCTTTCAAAGTCCTGTGTCTCTCTAGGGTACTAATGCAGTAACTCATATCAAACATCTATGGGTCACAATATAAAAGTATAGTTAGTTTGGTTTTATGGCAAAAGTTGGTATCAGAATTATATTCACGACTGCACACGTAGAAAGTAAAAGCCAGATACTAAGAATTCTATTTAATCTTTAACCATTAAAATGTTGGGTGTTATGCCAATAGGACTGGGTCCTATTCTGATATATATAAATAGATCAAATAAGTCTTGAGAAACTTACACTGTATACTATAGATGAAAATTAAGAGAACAAAGTAAGTGGAAGTCAATAGAAATTTTACACTTTATTCTCTAACAGGTTGGTGCTTCTGATGAAGGAAATCATACTAACTTTAAAATATGAAGGAAAATTAGAGAACATTTTCCAAAAAATATAAAATACTATGCAAATCTATACGTACATAGAGGTGTATTTGGCAAGTAGCTAGTTTTAGGAAGGTTGGAACAAGAGAGTAAGGTGACACTGAATTACTCTGGAAAAAGGTATACTTTTAAAAGGAGGCAAGTTTTCAACAAACTTGTATGCAAGAGATGAAATGGCAAAGAGGTGATAGAAAAGCATAGTACACTAAAAATTACATGGGAATAAATGAGCTGCATGCTGGTACCAGCAATAAGACTTACCTTAATTGAGATGGAGAGAAAGAGTTGAGAATAATGCTTGGAGAAACGCTGCAGAAAAACAAAAGGACAGAAGTCCTTGATTTTTAGAGACAATAAGGGGTTGAATCAAGGCAGTGCTACCATCATAAATAATTTTTAATCCTTAAGTAATAGTGTTTACTTAGTTACATTTTGAATACATTGTAGAGTCTAGACTCCAGGTAATTGCTGTATTAACCAAATAATCCTGAAAGCGCAATTAAAGGCAATTTCTATGAAAGGGACAGATGAGAGAAAGAGGTTAATCTGTTTGACATTAAAAAATAAAAAATAAAGAATTTGCTTGATATCCCAAAAAGAGAGGAGCAAAATAAATAATGCTGCCAATGTTTCCACTATACTGAACTGTAAGGTTGTTGATACAAATGACAGTGAAAGGAAGAATTCTGGCTGGAGGAAGAGATGTTAAATATGTATTTGCAATCTTCAACTAGCTCGTCAGGAAACACGAAGGAGTTTAATTTTTCAACCTGGGAAAAGGAAAGCAGTTCTTAAAATTAAACGAAGGAATTTGCCGCCATCTTGTGGCCAATTTGGAAATTACACCTTGTTGTAGTATTTTTAGATTCTCCGACTTTCAAACATATGCCTCTACATGATTTATTTACAGATTCTCACAAAGCCATTTTACTTGTTTACAAAGAAATTATATGTTTTAAACTTACACTTCAACTCCATTAGTAGTCAATCAGATAAAATATTTAGAGAATACACACTCTAGCGTATTGATTTCCAAAAAAACTATTTACACAAAAATTTGTAAGCCAAATAAAAATTAATTACAGTGACAGTATGTCGCTGTAATTCTTTATCATCCACTTCATGATCTCCAGCAAAAAGAAAAAAGTAAAATGAACAGGAATCTTTGGGGACATAATGAAAGATTATGCTTTTGAAAAGTTACATAATGGGGCACCTGGGTGGCACAGCGGTTGGGCGTCTGCCTTTGGCTCAGGGCGTGATCCCGGCGTTACAGGATCGAGCCCCACGTCAGGCTCCTCCACTATGAGCCTGCTTCTTCCTCTCCCACTCCCCCTGCTTGTGTTCCCTCTCTCGCTGGCTGTCTCTATCTCTGTCAAATAAATAAATAAAATCTTTAAAAAAAAAAAAAGGGGGACAAAGGTTTTAAAAAAAAAAAAGTTACGTAATGATATTGAAAGCACTGACTTCCAGCTTTGCCTTTATACTTAGCAGTTCTGTGGCTTCGTGCAAATTATTTAGTGGTTGGTACCTGTTATTCGCTGTGAACCTGTCCCACAGAAATGAGGATCAAATGAAATGACCTACGTAAAAGTACTCGGAAAGCTGTTAAAACCTATTTAAAAATAAAAAGAGAATTAAACTGAATAGACAAGGCAGGAGGTAGGATTGGACATGTGCCTAAGCAGAGAAGGGAACGTGTCTTGGAGTAAGACACTTTTCTCTATGTGAGATGAATTAGAACAGCTCAAAATATAGATAATTTACATCTAATAAATTTCAACACCTGTTATATATGAAGGGTATTAAGAAAACTTAAATCAGAAGAGCTACTCCAAAACAACTCACAAGTCTAATGGGAGATACAGTCCATTTTTTTTATTGCAAAAAGATGTGAAAATGCTAAAATTAACTGTGGGCAAAGTTCAGTGAGTAGTTCCAACAAAAGTATGGATCCACTATTATTCCTATTTATAATATTAGCTTTAGGTAGTGGGAAAGAATAAAAATTAAATTCATGAAATAAACGTGTCTATGGCTATGGATACCTGATGCTAGAAGTTGAGATAAAAGCTTAAACATTCTTTAAATTATATACAAAAGTTCCAAAACATCTGTGTATGTCATACGATCAGTACCAAGACTTTCTTCAAGGAAAATCAACAATTCCACTATTTGAAACAGATTAGGTGAAGAAATCCACTAGATTCAGTACATTCGAGAATGCTGAGACTTGCACAAACTGCTCCATCCTTTACCACCACGCTTTCCCGGGTCCCTGAAGCAGGTCTGAGGAGTCCTGTGAACCCACTGACTTAGTTCTACCAGGAATTAGGAAGACTGACTAATCAAGAGAATTTTTATTTCATATCCAGAGGAAAAAGAGGCTAAGATGTACGGGGGTTACAAAAAAGTTTATTGGTCCCTTAGGAGAATTGCTTAGAGAAAATAAATCATATCTTCACAAAGTCTAATAAGAATAGTTCTTTTGCATCCTGGGTTACTCATGGTAACTCTCCTAAAAGACATATAAATCCAATTCTAGTATTTGAAGAAAAGCGTCCATCAATAGATAACAAAATGTTAAAGTGGGCATTTTGACCGAAATGGTAAGATAACAGGTATCTAACACCAAAATGAAGTATTCCATTAGGATGCAAATATTCGAAGAAGACACAGAGCCTCTATGGAGCTGTGACGACTCTTCCCTGAAAGATTGGAGGAGAGATGATGTATTAGTCGGGATTCTCCCAAGAAACAGAACGAAGAGGATATCACATGTATTTATACAGAGAGAAAGAGAGAGAGAAATATTTAATATACAGAATTGGCTACACAATTATGGAGGCTGAGAAATCCCATCATCTGTCATCTGCACACTGGAGGCTCAGGAAAGCTAGTGGTATGGTTTCAGTTCAAGCCTGAAGGCATAAGAACCAGGGGAGCCAACGGCTTATATTCCTGTCCAAGCACAGGAAGCGACCCAGGTCCCGGTTTAGTAGACAGGCGGAGGGAACCAATGTTCTCTTCCTCCACTCTTTGTTCTGTTCAAAGCCTCAAAGGATTAGATGATGCCCACCCACGCTGGGAAGGGCAATGCGCTTTACTCGGTCTACTGAGTCAAATGCTAATCTCACCCAGAAACACCCTCCCAGACACACCCAGAAATAACATTGATCCAAATGTCTGGACACCCCATGATCCAGTCAAGTTGACACATAAAATTAACTATCATATACATTTCATAACTCAATTTTTTAATTTTAGAAAGATCATATATATACATTATATAACACCCTCCATGGTTACTATATATCAATATTTCTACAGTAAGATGTATGCATATTCCCACCAAGTGGGATTTTTAAAAGGTTATAAAGATTATAAACAGCGTCATGGTAATTTAAGTCAGGTATTGCCAAATACATATGCAAGACATACACACACATATAAAGAGATAAAGATATGTTCATCTTTATTTTTTTTAAAGAACTTCTTTGATTACAGAATTATAGGTAAGGACTGTAGTCAAAAGCCACATATATTATACTGTGTCTTTTATCGTGCATGGAAAAGAAAGACAATTTGAAGAGGACTTCTTTGGAGAATAAGTGGGAGACACAGGAGAAATAACTGCTCAAGTTTTCCATAGGAACTCTCAGAAGAATGATATGCCCCTTTCATTAAGAGGATATGCTGGACTGGTGCCTAGCTCCTGCCTGGGAAACACAAATGGGAAGAGACAGATCATCTGGAATAAGCGTTAGTGACATGGAGATCAGCCTGCATTCCCAAAGTCTATGAGGACAAAATATGCATAAATATTTCTCATGGCGCACACGTGGCCATGTGATTCTTCCAGAGCCTAACCAGTGAAATCACCTAGAGGGGTAGAATAGTGACTCACTTCTGTGGAATCACCACACACTGTGGCTTACAATAATTTATTTCCTCCCAGTTTTGTGGATCGATGGGGCTAACTCACTCGGTCAGCTTGCAGCTTGGATGTGGCAGGATTGAGTAAGATGGCCTCACTCTTACTTCAGGAGGCTCAGCTCCTGATGAGTGATGAGAACATTGGGATGGTGGAGCAGATCTCCCTCACTATCCAACTTGTCTTTCATCTCAAGCATCTTCACATGACTGCAGTATTCCAAGGCGATGAGGCCAAACTCAGAAGTTGCACAACGTCACTTCCAGAACATTCTACTTTATCAAAGCAAGCCAGAAGTCCAACCCACATTCACAGAATAGGGACGTGGATTCTGCCTTGTGACAAGGGGAGCAGCAAAGACTGTGAGGTCATATTTAATATACCACAAGTTGCAAAAGGATTTCAGCTGTGAGGCCCTGCAAGCAAGTCATAAGGCCAAAAGAAGTCATAAGCTGTAAGTCAGAGGAGGGTTCATTCCCCTGAATCAGGAAAATGGATGATGAGTGTCTCCAACAATGGCTGAGTATTCTAAGAAGCAATGAAAATACCCAGAGAAACATCAGCCAAACCCAGAGTCCATGAAGACCCCTGTTCCACACCTTCCACCTTTCCTTCCCCTGCTTCAACAAAGTCAGAAAATGGAGTAAAATGGGAGAGGAAGGGCAGAAACAAAAGTCTGGGAAAGAGAAAAAGGAGCCAGCCCTCTTCTTAAACTTTCTATTTGCAAAAGGCCCCAGCTGGGGAAAAATTTAACCTTATATCAGATTCAAAGTTTGATTATGACATAGTACTGGCTACTTCTAATTATAAGAAGGTTACCTTTGAAGCTTAAAATGACCATATTTTTTTTTTCCAAAGAGAGAACTGAAAATACATGGATCTGCCTGAATCTTCATTCATGAAAGGGAGTAAGTGACATTACTGAGCAACTATGCAAGGGAAGATGAGAGACAAAAATGATAACACTTTCTGGGTGGCTACTATCACAACTGATGTTGATATTGGAGCTTTAACATGAATATTTGGTAGTGACAAGTGCCACCCATATCCTGTGAGATCTATGGGTTCAACGTATTAATTTTTCTTGAAGGAATAGTGAATGAGAGTACTGTATTACATTAAAAACAGCAAAATGTCCTGAAAATTAGCTTGATCTTTGTCCTTTCCCAGAGTTTCATACGTCATGGTGCTTGCTCAAATCTCCCCTGCTCTCTTCTATGCACGCTACAGTCCATGTGTCTCTTTCCCTGACTCTCCTGTTGATGAAATCACTCTTTTTTTTTTCGTCCAGCAATAGCTCCTTGCCAAGCACACATACACATGCACACATCTGCTTTATAAAATGGAGATTCCCTAAGTGGGAAGAAAAATTTCTCCTACACCAAATTTCAAAACCTAGTTCCATAGGTAATGAAAAAAAAATGAATATAGTAAGAAGGCTGCTCTGATGGCCATGTACAAGCTGAATTCAATAAAAAAGTTTTGAAAGGGAACAGCAGCATTAAAAGGGACCTAAATAGAACAGGAGTGACATTCAGTTATATGCAAATGATAGTTAACTTGACACCAAGAACCATGCTTTGCAGATGAAAAACGATAAATGACTAGTTACAGCTATGGAGAAGAGGGTCTGCTTTTAGAATATGATAACGCTCATAGATCGATATAATTTGAAGTCGTATTTGCATGAATCAAAGTATCAGAAATCAAGGCTTTCTCAAATCTCGATACATTGTGACAGGTCAGGAAAAGCTGATGGCCCTGCATTCTGACAATGCAGTTTAAAGATCTAGATCTTTAAATTGTTTTAAATAATTATCAAAATACTCCAGAGAGGCAAAAACAAGACTCCAATGTATCAAATGATCAATTATCAAGATTTGCCATTCACTGAAAATGCTCCAAAATTGATCGTGGTGAGGCACAGATCTGGGAGCATATCATAAACCGCCGAATTATATGATTTTATGTATGTGAACTGTATGGCATGTGGATTAAATCTCAATAAAGTTGTTACCAAAAAAAAAAAAATTGCCATTTACATTGAGAAAAGTCAAATTCTTCATTTAACTTAGGTTATCATACACGTTCAAAATTGCTCAGGTTTATAGAAATATACCATATAAATCATTCAACAGCCAGTACTCGTTAGAAAGTATTAAGAGAGCGTCTAGTATGTAAAAGGAACTCTATCGAGCTCTACGAGATAAGTTACAAGACAGCAGTAAACCTTGCCTTCATATCGTAGTCTAGGATTCTGACAAATAAACAGAAAATTATCAAGCTCCGTGACATGTGCTCCGATAAGGGAAGTACAAGACGTGGAAGGGGGGAGGGAGGGTCCATAAGAGGAGAATTTAATCCATACTTGAGGGAAAGGCGGCAGCCAGGGAAACTTCCAGGAAGAAACGGCATTTAAATAAAACCTTTAGGACTCAACATTAAAAAGAATGATACAAATAAAAAGCAAACCCTGATTCACATCAGATGGGATACACGGGCAAATACTGCAGATTTTAAGACATGTGATGCATTTTAAGACTTGAATCCGTGAGGAATACAGGGAAATGTGCCCGGAGACAATACTGGAGAGGTCAGAGCCGCATGTGAAGTCTCCTGGTAATCAGCCACCGGGAGGCAGGAAGCACAGTTTGCAGTTTTCAAAGGTGACTCTGGGTTCTACGCTGAAGGTGGAATGAATGGAGAGAGCCAAGGGAGGAAACGGAGGCCCTAGGAGTACGGGGAATAATGAAACTGGGGTAACAGAAACAGTAGAGGACTCTTTCCCCAGATTACCTCTGTTTTGCCTGAGAAGTGGAAGAAGCTCTGTCTCTGGGATAATCCTGATGGGGTCGGGAGCAGGAGAGAGGGCTTTCCAGATCCAGGTTTGAGGACAGCAGTGACGATTTGCTAGTGTCACCATGGAGAGTGTGGTCTAGACCTCACCAAGAAAATACAAAACGGTTACCAGGTAACACTGATTGCTCGATTGTGTGCTGAGACCAGAATTCAGAGTAGAACCATTAAAGTAATGAATTTTGACCCTCTATTCCTCTTTTTTACCCTGAAAACCTGTTCTTCTTTCTTCAGTGACCCCTCTTAATGAATGGGATTGGCAAGCACGCAACTGTCTAAGCCAGAAACATGGGTTCATCTAGGACTCAAATCCTTACTTTCTCTCTCCTTCACATTTCTCAAACTCACCTACTTTCCTGCAATTTCACGGTCTCTACCTTCAGCCCAATCTGGATTCCTGCAGCAGCTTCCCCATGACTTTGCCTTAAGCTTCGCTCTCCCTAGCGTCGAGTCATAATGTGATCCTTTGCTGCCCATGCAGGAGGCTGCCTGAGACTGTTCCAGCCATTCCACAGACGGCTGCCACGGTTGAGGGAGGCAGAGTGCCACGTTAGACGCAGGGTGAGGCCCCTTTCTCCCTCGAACACCTCCTATGCCTCAACTCCTCCCTTACCCATCAGCTACCCATTTTGTGTTCTGCCTACGAACAGGAAGGACTGGAGTAGAATGAGACAATGAGACTCGCCCTAGACCCGTTACTGAGTGTGACTGAAGGACATGCTTGCTCGTTTTTGCTCTTACTGGGGTCACAGGCAGAATGACTAGAACAAGTACTTAAGATGCTCGGTACTGAGTCCACTGGGAAGCCAGTCCAAAATGGGGCATGCCATTTGGGTCTGCCACCACACAGACAGGGGAGAGCACCTGCCACAGTTTTTGAAGGACGGTTTGAAAGTGGGCAGTTCTGTCAAGGTTTGCTGGAACCCGATTCCATCATATCAACTCAGCATCTGGTAGCTTTTTGATGAGTATTTATTTATTCATTTATCTCTTCAGATACCTTCTATGTGTCAAAATATTTTACCCTGAGAATTCAAATGTGAGTAAGACTATGTCCCTGCCCTCACAGTCTTGGTAGAGAGATAGCTGCAAACAGACAGTTCTAGCAGAGTCTGCAAATGTATTTCAATAGAATCAAGTACAAGTTTCCAAGAGGCCATAGGAAAAGGAACACAGGAGTGGACTTTACACGTGTATTTTAGATAACAGAATGTCCAAACTGAATCCTAAATGATTGGCAGGTATTAAGGTCTTTTTATCATGTTCTCCATGCACTACGGCCATGAAAAAATATTCAATTATAAATTATAAAGTTAATAATGAAGCACAAATTATACAGTGGGGCTTATTGTTAAGGATATTATATGTAATATCCTATGTTTTTTCTGAAGAATTTCAATATTGGGGATATTATCCACTAATTGTCTTTTACTTTGTGTGTCATGACTGAAAAAACACAAAAGCTCATACTCACGGAAGGCAACGTGCTTATTCTTTTCTTGCCATTTGCTCACACTTGCAATTAACAGTATTATCTTTAGAGGGTTTTTTCAGGAAACTTTTTATGATTCTTGCCCACTGTGTGAGAATTAGTTTATTTAGAATGGGAGCGTATAGGGGCGCCTGGGTGGCACAGCGGTTAAGCGTCTGCCTTCGGCTCAGGGCGTGATCCCGGCGTTCTGGGATCGAGCCCCACATCAGGCTCCTCCGCTAGGAGCCTGCTTCTTCCTCTCCCACTCCCCCTGCTTGTGTTCCCTCTCTCGCTGGCTGTCTCTATCTCTGTCAAATAAATAAATAAAATCTTAAAAAAAAAAAAAAAAAAGAACGGGAGCGTATAACCAGAAAGCCGCCGCACCGGCTATGGATAAACAGCAACGCATCATACATACGGTGTGTGAGCGAGAGCGAGAGATATGCCATGTTGTCTCCTCACGGTGGAAATTCCTCTCTTTCCAAAAGCCCTCAAGGACATCAAGAGCACCAGCAAGGAGATGGAGCAAGATTCTAAAGAATTTCCCTTCTTGAACATGGCCCTTGTTTTTTCATCTCTAGGTGGAAAGATAGTAAATGATTGCTAAGGCTTACTGTCCTCACACCATTTACTCCCTCCATCTTGAAGAGCTCTTGAATCACCTCTATACCCTATCCCAGCACTTTCCCCATTGAGGCGTGCCCCACTTCTCAGGTATCCACTGATCAAAAGTACTGGGGCGCCTGGGTGGCTCAGTCGTTAAGCGTCTGCCTTTGGCTCAGGGCATGATCCCGGCGTTATGGGATCGAGTCCCACATCAGGCTCCTCCGCTGGGAGCCCGCTTCTTCCTCTCCCACTCCCCCTGCTTGTGTTCCCTCTCTCGCTGGCTGTCTCTGTCTCTGTCGAATAAATAAATAAAATCTTAAAAAAAAAAAAAAAGTACTTTTTACTCCACTTTGGGGCCAAGCAGGGAACTGACTAAGGCTGGTAAGCTTGAGAAGAGGGATGGTGAGAAATTAGTAACATCACTTGGGCCACACATTTAAACCATGTCCTCCAGACCATGTCTGACTTTCGGATATATCTCTCTATCGATTGCACAGCAGGGAAGGAAAGAGTATTATTTATTGGTGTGTCAAAACCACACAATGTACACAAAGCAAAAGGCTCTAACAGTAGTGTACGTTTTAAGAGTGTGTCGAAATTGTAATTAAACATTAGAAAATTGTGTAAATAATATAAAGTAGTGCTTTATAAAATGCATTCATTCAACAACCATTTCCTGAGCCCCCGCCACATGCTGGGCACCAGGGACACAAGGATGAAAAAGAAGAGACACAATCCCTGTAGTCACGGAGCATGGAGTTTAGTGGCTGAGACAGATAGGAATCAAATAATCAAAAATAAATGTGAAACTACAATGGTGACATTTATTAAGAAGGAATGTTACATGGCGTTTGGAAAGCACATTATGTAACACTCAAGCCAGTCAGGTCAAGAAAGGCTTCCCTAAGGAAATGGAAACCGAGCTTAAATCTGAAGAATGATCTTTCCAGTTGAGGGGACTAATGGATATTCAGTACCCACAATGCAGATCCCAATGACATCATTTCAAAGTTCTGGTCTCTCCTCTTCTGTATGAATTTGTTAAAAACGAAGACAGAACCACAGGTACACAAATATAAGATCACATTAGACTTAAGAAGCTCCTTTGCAGTGCAGCCCGCAGGGCAGAATACCTATTCCGGGAGCTCGCTAAGAAAACCTTGCTCGAAATATCACCACCAACGGGACAAAAATCAAATGTCAGTATGGGTCAGCAGCCTGGGAATGTAGGAGTTAGAGAATGAGTATTAGGAAAACAGTTAGGATACGGTAGCTGTACACAGGAGTATATAAAACATTGGAAAGAAACTAATTTCAACCTTTCTGACATGTATGGGTTTTTCAGAATTCCAGTGAGTCCCTGTGTTTGGGCATAGCCTTAAAGAATGTTTTCACGAACTCCTACAGACTTACCTTGGCACATAAATGCTAAACTATGGTTATTTCCTAGGATGAAACTATCTCTGCATCTGCACAGGCAGCTCTATCCAGCAAATCACTGAACCCTAAAGCAAACCGAGAAAAGCCGTGACCTACGCAAAACAAAACTGGAAACTTTTTCCAACAAATGCATGCTTAGAAAAACAACTTCTAAAATAAGTGCTCCATATATGCCAGGGTGTTACCATGGTTCAGTTGTGGTATTTATTTGTTCCTTTAAGGTATTATTAATTTTCCTATGTTTAAATTCCCTATACAGTTGCAGACCGCAAGATTATTTTGATTATGTAATCAATTATAAATGCAATAAAATGCTATTTTGAAAGTATCGCCCCCGTGCATGTTACTGCTCCCCAAAGGACCTAAATAATTTTTATCAATGTGCATTTCCTCCAAATGCTACTTACCAAATGAGAAATTTAAGCTAAAAAAGAACTTTAATAAAGCCAAGTTTAAAATTGTTGTGCTTCATGTAATGCAAACATGACATTTAAATTAATAGCATCTATCTCCATCCCTTAGGACATATGGTATCGTTTTTAAAACTACAGGTGGTGTATATTTACTTCTGTCTTTCTTTCTGATGTGGACGCACTGTTAATGGGAATTTTTAAATAGTGGTCTTGCAGTTACTCTACTTCATTCCCACCATGTTGAATTTAAAAATTAATAGGGACTCAGTAAAGCCCATTACATCATTAAGGAACTATCAAGAAAATAAACAGTGATACATAAGCTTCACTCTGTGAGCAAATAATACCCATGATGCCTTTCTTTTCCAAACCAATTCTCATCATGAAAAGGGAAACATATGCAAAATGTTTTTCACCCGTGTCAAGAAGTATCTCAGCTTCTGGGACGTTTTGTAAGCTTTATAAGCAAGAGAAATATTGCATATAAATGATATCACACCCTACGTTTTAGCTAGTTATGCCTAAATCCTTTGTTGATTACAGGCCATATAACTTCAGGCAGACAAAAGAAAAATAATCCCTATCATGTTGAATGCCCGTCTGCGGTGTTTATGAGTACCGCCTGCTGTGTTAAATGACTCAAACATCTGTCAGGTGTGCTGCATTATAGCCACAGGAAAATCTCAGTACAGGGTGTGTGCCAGGCAAAATGCTTTGTCTAAGACCTTGTCAATCCTGCTGATGGATGAGTTCAGTATTCTAATGAGTAAGATTCGAAATATGTTTCTACTTTGCCAGATCTCTGGAGCACATCAGGAGGCACAAAACTCAGACGATTGGAAAGAGTCAGATCATTTTTAAAGGACAGTACTTCTCCTGACTCATACAAATGTGTGGGTTTTAAGCTATCCTGGTGAGATGGTCTCCTACCCCTTGGTAATCCTTTTTTTAATAAGCTTCATTTAACAGACTAATTTCCGTTTACTCAAAACAAATTAATTCCAAACAATTTGCAAAGGCTACCGTACTTCTGAAAAGCATTAGTTACTGTTAGCTTTACATTTTGCATAGCACAATGTCTGCAATCAAGGGGTTTGCAGACACATTATTTAGTGAATCTATTTTAAGCTGTGCTAGCCGTCACTAAATGAGATGATCTTGTCTTGGTGGGAGGATATATATGTGTTCCATGTAGATAACTGAGAAGTAATAAATCCAACCACTTTTCTCATGGCCTTTCATAGTCTGATATAACAATGAAGGTTTTTTTTAATTGACTTTGAGGAGAGCATTATAGTAAACCTATTGTCTATTATATATCAACCATTTGCTTAAAAACTGCACGATATTCATATCATAGTCTACATAAAGGTTTAAGTCCTGTCCTATTAATAATGTAATGGAGGTTCATATTTTGTAAAGTTGACATTCAAAGTTTACTATTTTTAAACTCTACATAACGTCTAACATGAAATCTAGTAAATTCTATTCCAAACAAGACAAAAACACATCTTTCATGGAGATATAGTGAGATGAACAAATAAAAACAATGAGCCATCAGTTAGAAATTACAAATCACTGTATGGTGACTAACATAATATAATTTTAAAAATTAAAAAAAAAAGAAATTACAAATCAGGTAATCTGGGTGGCTGTCGGTTAAGTGCCTGTCTTCAGTTCAGGTCATGGTCCCAGAGTCCTGGGATCGAGCCCCGTGTGTGTGGGCTCCCTGCTCAGCGGGCAGTCTGCTTCTCCCTCTCCCTCTGCCACTACCCCCTGCTTGTGCTCTCTTGCTCACACTTTCTCTGTCAAATAAATAAATAAAATCTTTAGAAAAAAAATTACAAATTAATCTTTCTCTATTCAAAATGTTATACTACTTAATGTAACTTAGTGAGAAAAACTCACTAGGAGCATTATTTCTTTCCAAGAAAACAACTAATTTCAGCTAATGCCCTCAAAAATTCCGTAACCTATGTATTAGCCTTTACACCTAGGCCAACACAGTTCTGAGGCAAGTGACTGAGCAATACAAAAATAGGAATTTTAATAGCATTTATGGGTAGTAAATATAGAGATTATTCACTAATCACAAAAGGAGATTTTTCTGGGTTATTTATTGATTCACCCATTCGCTGATTTATTCATATTATCACAAACACTACAGAAAGAATACTGAAAGTTCTAAATATCTAGACAGATTCTACCATTTTGCTGATTGGGTCAATTCATGGATTAAAATTATAGGGTATACTAATCAGCAAACAATATTTATGCCATGATAAGACTCAATTTTTAGTTTTCAAATCTTTTTACCGATTAAAGTTACATAGATATAGATACGTATTTACTGTAGATCATTTAGAAAAACATTAAAATAAAGATAGGAATTAAAATAAAGCAATCCACAACCCTACCACACACAGTTACCCTCCACTACAGTGCAGATTCCTAAATCAGCTGACAGACACATATAGTCCGTATCTGATCCTTGTGGTCTGTACCAATGAAATACAAACAAAATATCAGTTGTAGAAAGACGAATAAGGGACTTAATCAGGCAATTCAAAAAAGGGGCTAACCAAATGGCCACCATGAAAGAGGTGGCAAGCTTCATTAGACATGAGGGAAATAAAATTTAAAACAATTTAATATTCTCTAGAATGGCTACATGAAAAGAAGAGAAAATTCCAAGTGCTGGAAAGGATTTGGAGAAACTGAAACTTGCTTACAGTACTAGTGGGAGTACATATTGGTATAATGACTCTGAAAATTGGTAGGCAGGGTCTCCTAAAGCTAATTATATGCATAGTTTATGATTCAACAATTAATCTCATAGTTATAAATACACTTGACAGGGGTGCCTGGGTGGCACAGCGGTTAAGCGTCTGCCTTCGGCTCAGGGCGTGATCCCGGCGTTCTGGGGTCGAGCTCCACATCAGGCTCCTCCTGTATGAGCCTGCTTCTTCCTCTCCCACTCCCCCTGCTTGTGTTCCCTCTCTCGCTGGCTGACTTTGTCTCTGTCGATTAAATAAATTAAAAAATCTTTTAAAAAATAAATAAATAGGGGTGCCTGGGTGGCACAGCGGTTAAGTGTCTGCCTTTGGCTCAGGGCGTGAGCGTTATGGGATCAAGCCCCACATCAGGCTCCTCCGCTATGAGCCTGCTTCTTCCTCTCCCACTCCCCCTGCTTGTGTTCCCTCTCTCGCTGGCTGTCTCTATCTCTGTCGATTAAATAAATTAAAAAATCTTTTAAAAAATAAATAAATAAATACACTTGACAGAAACAAAAATATGTATGTTCACCAAACTCATGTACAAGAACATAGAGAAGCTCTATTCACAACAGACCCAAACTGGAAACATTCCAAACACCCAATAGCAGTAGAATAAATAAATAGCAGTATAGTGATAAATGATATTCTCTTCACCAGTAATAATGAACAAACTATACCCAAAACAACATGGAAGTGTTTCAAACATACTGCTGAGTAAAAGAAGATAGATATCAAAGTTTAAGCAAGTGAAAGTACTGGGGAATTCAAAAAAAAAAAAAAAAAAAAGCACGATGTTCTCCCCAGATCCTGCACCCCTGTCTCCCCTATGGAACAAAGGCCTTAAACTGCTAGGAGAAGGGCAGCAAATCTTATTGCCCTTTAAAGTACATTAATTTATACATTAAATGCTTACTTAGATGAGAGGGAAAAAAAACCTCAAATCAATATTCTAAAGTTTCCACTCTGAGAAATTTGAGAATAAAAGGGAAAATTAAGCTGCAAGCAAGTAGAAGAAAGAAAATAAGTAAAAGCAGAAGTCAATGAAAATGCAAGCAACAAAAAGTGGGAAAAATACATAAAACACTTGTTCCGTGGTGGGGCAGAGTGGGGGGAAGATCAGTGAAACCAGTAAACCTCTAGCCAGGCAAACCAAAAAAAGAAAAGAAAAGAAAAAGAGAGAGAGAATACATTATGAATGTCAGAAATCAAAGAGACAATATCATGGCAGGTTAATAAGAACACTACAAACAACTCTACACCCATAAAATTAACGACTTAGATGAAATAGTAAAATTCTTTGAAAGATCCAAACTCTGAAATCTCACTGAAAAATTAAATGGCGTATTCCTAAGTTTATTAAGAAATTGAATTTATACTGGAAAACTCTCCAACTGAGCCAGCTGCAGGCCACATGGTTTTATTAGTGATTTTTCATTAACTGATCAATGTAATACCTTGTTTTAGTGCGTTTCTGTTTTATGACACCTTATTTAATACATATTGTTCATCCATTGACTGAACTCACTGACCAACAGCAGTATCCTTCTGCCCTGAGCAAAGCTTCCTCTCTCACATGGTTCCTTCTGTAAGTCCTGTCACTTAGGAACACCAGACACCATTTCAGCAGTATAGTGAGAAGGGCGTTTGAAACAGGAAAATCACCAACAAAAAGCACAAAAATGTGAATAACATGAAAAGAAGCAGACGCTGAAAAGCTGCTTGTTTACGGTATGAGAGCTCAAACAGGAAAGCAAAGCATCACCTTGTTTGACCTCTGCTGGGACCCTGCACACTGGGGCACTCAAATTTTTTACTGTGCATGTCTGCAAATGTTGCAAAAGTACCATAAATGTTGATTTGGGGGTTAGAGATAAATTTTAGCAAGTAGGCAAATTCACAAACAGAGAATCTAGAAATAATGAGGATTGACTGTAATTCACTGTATCAACCGAATAAGAAGAAAAACCCTGTTATTATCTCAATAGATGGAGAAAAAGCTTTTGACAAATTCAACACCCCTTCATGATAAAACTTTGAGCAAACTGGTAATAGAAAGGAACATCATCAAGTTGGTAAAGAGCACCTACCAAAAACTACAGCTCAAATTATCCTTACTGGTAAAAGACTAAATTCTTCGCTTCCCTACAATTGGGAACCAGACAGGGATTTCTGCTTTCACCACACCTGGTCAACATCTTACTGGTTGTCCTACTCAATGCAATAAAGCAGGGCAAAAAAAGACGCAGATTAGGAAAGAAGAAATACAACTGTTCCTAGTCTCAGAAAACAAGACTGTCTACCTAGAAAACTCCAAAGAATTTTTATTTTTATATCTTATTTTAATTCAATTAACTAACATATAGTGTATCATTAGTTTCAGATGTAGAGTTCAGTTATTCATCAACTGCATTTAACACCAGTGCTCATCCTACCATGTGCTCTCCTTAAAGAATCTTAAAAAAAGTCATGCTAAAAAGCAAGTTTATCATGGTTGCAGGCTACAAAAACAATATGAAAAGAATAATTTTGTTCTATATAGTAGCAATGAACAATTGGAAATTGAGATAAAAGTTAAAATTTACAGTGGCACCAAATATCTTATAACACAGGTATAAATCTTACAAAATATGTGCAAATCTTTATGCATAAAATTGTAAAGGATTAATTAAAGAAATCAAATAAAATTTTAATTAGTGGAGCAATATATACCATGTTTCTGGATTTAAAAACTCTAGAGCGTTAACATGGCAATTCTCCCCCAGCTCATGTATAGTATAATTTCAGTCAAAATTTCAACAGGTTGTTTTTTTTTTTTTAATAGACAAGTTGTTTCTAAAATCTTTATGTGAAGGCAAAGGAACTAGAATAGCCAAAACAATTCTGAAAAAGAACAAATTTGGAATACTTAACACAACCTGATTTCCATTCTTACCATAAAGATACAAGGCAGTGTGGTATGTGGCTTGGGGTGGAGGTGGGAAGGACATCAAAGGAGCACACTAGAAAGTCCAGTAATAAATACACTCCTGTATAGGCAATTAATTTCCACAAAGATGAAAAGTAAATTAGATAAAGACTTTCTGTTTAACATGTGTTTCCAGCATATGCAAAAGGATGAATCTCTCTTCATTCTTCACATTCAACACAGAAAATTTACCCAAAAGGGATGATAGACCTAACTTAAAAACCTAAAACCATAAAAATTAATGGTGCCTAATGTAATCAGCCAAGTAATCTATATCTTTGTTGATTCTTTTTTGTGAAATTGTACCCTCAATACCTGAGAGAGATGTGTTTTTTAAAAAAAAAATCACCCAGAATTTTGTATTTGTCTATTTTTCCATTAAGTCTGTCAGCGTTTCCCCCCCAACTTTATTTTCTCTTCTTTTATTTTTAAGTTTTTATTTAAATTCCAGTTAGTTAACACACAGTGTAACATTAGTTTCAGGTGTACAATATAGTGACTCAACACTTTCTTACGTCACCCGGTGCTCATCACAGCAAGTCGCCTTAATCCCCATCATCTATAAATCTGTCAGTTTTTGATTCATGTATTTTGAAGCTCTGCTATTAAGTGCATATACATTTATAAATTATTATAATTCCTCAATATATAAACATAATTATCATTAGGAAACGTGCCTTTTGTCTCTTGGAACCTTTCTGGTTTTGAAGTCTTTTTTCACATTAGCATAGCTACTCCCACTCTCCTAGGCTTACCATTTGCACGGTATGCATCTTGCCTACCTTGTGGATTCACCCTCTCTGTGTCTTTGTATCCAACTGTATCTCTTGCGAACACCACCCAGCGGCTTCGGGTTCTTGTCTTCTCGCCCACACTGAGAAACAGTCTCTTTGTGCCCATCCCCCATCCCCTCTGGCAACCATCAGTTTCTTCGCATTTACAGGTCTGTGTCTGCTTTTTGTTTTTTTAGATTCCACATATAAATGAAATCATATGGTAGTTGTCTTTCTCTGACTTACTTCACTTAGCACAATCCCCTCTGTGTCCATGCATGTTGCTGCAAATGGGGAGATCTCATTCTTTTTTATAGCTGTGTCATACTCCATTAGAGATGAAAAACAGTCTTTTGATTGGAGCGTTTTGCCCATCTTACCTGAAGGTGTTATTGACATGGTTGCATTTAGATATGCCATTTTGTTGTTTTTCTATTTGCCATCTATTTCCTTTTAACCTGTTCTTTCTCCTTTCCTGCCTTATTTTATGTTAAATTATTTTGAGTATTTCATTTTCTCTCTTGGCCTACTAGCTTTAACTCTTTGCATTTCCTTTTAGTGTTTGCGGGGCATTACAACATCCATCTTGAATTTAGCACAAACCTCTTAGAGTTACCGTTTAATTATTTAAGTTAAATATTGGAAACTTGGAGCAATATTTCTACAGTTTTCCCACATTCCTTGTGTTACTGTTGCCATACATATTACATCTATTTTGTCTATATTTTATAGACCCAATATTCAGTTATGACTTTGGCTCTGAGCCACCATACACCTTTTAAAATACTTGATAGAAAAAGGAAATCTTTTATATTTACCAACATATTTATTATTTCCTGTGCACTTCATTTCTTCTTACAGATCTGAGTTACCATCTGTGTCCTTTCCCTTCAGGCGGAAGCACTTCCTTTAGAAATTTAAAGCATGTACGCTAGATTCAATGGATATAAAATTATTAATGGACAATTTCAACAATTTGAACATGTCTTTCCATACTGATAAGAAGTCAATCGTTAACTGTACTGCTGTCCCCTTGCATGTAATTCGTTATACTTCTCTAGCTGCTTTCAGTGTTTTTCTTGATCGGTGACTTTCAGTGGTTTGACTAAAATATGCCTAAGTAAGATTTTCTGTTTTCATCTTGCTTGAGTTTTACTAAAAATTCTTTAATCTTCATTTTTACATTTATCCCCACCAACTTGGGAAGGTTTTGGCTATTGTAACTTTAAGATTCTCTTGAAGCCTTGAGACTCTCTCTCCTCCCTCCTGAGACTCAGACTCTCAGTCTCCCTCCCCCCCTCCTAGAACATAAATTACACATATGTTGGACTGTTGGACATTGTTCCACAGCTCCCTAAGGTTCTGCTTAGTTTTTTTTAAATAAACTTTCTTCTGATTTCCATATTAGGTAATTTTTACTGATCTAATTTCAAGTTTAGTAATATTTTTTTCTACCACCTCCAAACCTTGAATCTATCCATCTAGTTTTCCTTTTAATTATTGTACTTCACAGGTCTAGAATATTTTTTTTCAATTTTTTCTGTTTCTATGTTGGTCATTTCCCTCACTCTTCACTCAGAAGATCAACGTTTCCTTTATTATTTGAGCATATTTGCCTTTAATCTTTTGAACATATTTATAATAACTCTTTTGATATCTTCATTTGCTAAATCTAGTTTCTGGACCCACTACTGATTACTTTTTTGACTCCTAAGCATACATCACTTTTTCGCATTTTTTTGGTAGGTCTAATAATTTTTAGTTGAAAATGACGGTGTAGATATTGCCATCTGTAGTCTTCTTCTGAGGATTGTTTTTTGTTGCTTCCTTTGTTTTCTGTATTTTGTTGTTGCTCTTAATACACAATTAGCTGTTCCAGAGTCCAGTGTAAGCTCAACCTCACTTCATCTTGCAACAGGTGATATCTCTAGCTTTTACAAATTCCCAGAGCTACACTTTTTAGCCTGAAAGTGTCCCCTGCATCTGCTAGTTGAGCAATTAGCCAAGCCAAGTATTTGAGCAGAGTATAGACGTGGATTTGAGGGTTCACTGTCTCTAGGATCACATGGCTTACGTGATCCCCTCAAATTTCAGCTGTTCTTCCAGTTTCAGGTTCTGCCCTCTGATGCTGCCTGCCACCATGCTGCGCATAGTTGGGGAAATATACTCCGTTAAAATAGCAGCAAACACAAATCTGATCCAGTGCAGCTCTGTCTTGCAAGGCTTGGTTTCCTCAGCAATCTCTACTTGTCTGGGGCTAGTCCCTCTAGGTTCTTCTCAGCACATGCTTAGTTTAGTATCAGAGATTTAGGCAATATATGGGGTCTCATCCGTTCTGTAATTCTCCCAGGATTTCCCTCTTAAATTTATAGCAATCCTTCCACCCCTGACCTGGTTTGTTTGTTGTTTTGCTTTCTTTTGTTGTCATCTCCACCCACAAACATGTAGTTTTCTGCTGCCATAGACAGAGTGGTGGAGAACATACAGAAAAAATAATTACAAATGCTCAATTTTTACCCTGTACCGTTACAATTTTTTCAAGAGTAAAATCTTCTCCCATTTTTATATCATTTAAAATGTTTTCCAGGGCTTTTATAATTTTTTGTACAGATTTTACAACTGCTGCCCCCAAAGAGTTGTCATTAATAGTTAATTCTATTGCCAAGACTCTGAAGAGTATTTAAAGAGTTGTTGCTGTTTTCATTTTTATTATAGGAACAAAACATGTTTATTACAGTAAATTTGGAAAATGTAGGCATGTGAAGACAAGAAAATCAAAATTACTTGTAATCTAACTATCTGTAGGTAAACATTGAAAAAATTTTGTAGTTTATCATTTCGGCAATGAGATTACCAATTTTCAACCATAAACATGCCTGAAAGGTGTGCAAACGTCATTTTAAGAATGACTTTTATGTTATAAGATACCAAACTTAGATATATTAAAAGAACAATAAGGAAATATTCTGAGAAACTTTATGCCCTAAAGAGTGACAGCCTAAACAAAACGGCCAAATACATTTAAAGAAAAAAATTACAAACTTTCAAAATCTGTGGAGAGCAGAGGTAGTCCGTTTTAGACATTTAGGCTACTGGTTATCTTTCTGGAAGTTTATGAAGAAAATCAGGGCTGCGTTAATTTGGAGTTATCAGTAGCTAGATAAAACTGGATGGAGACCCTATCCTGTTGGCCCTTGTAGGACATGTAACAGAATTTTGTCTTTATTCTAAAAGAAATAGAAGCCACTGGCAGGTTTTATGCAAGAAGTTGACGTAAGGTTTGCCTTCAGAGAAGTTCAGTAACTGCACTACAGAGCCTTTACTGGACAGACAGCGTATGCAGAGAAATAAATTTAATGATTATTTCAGTAGGTCAGATGAAAATGATGGCCTATAGTGTTTCTGATGAAAGTAGGAAGATTTACAAGATATTAAAAGATAAAATCAAAAGGGTTTGCTGATGGATTTGAAGTTTAGAATGAAAAGCAGTTTCTTCTGGCCTGTGTAACTACACGTGAGATTGCCATTCGCTGAACAAAGGAAAGTGAATACCATACATTTTTTTTTATTTACAGCTACTTGGAAAGTGAGCCTCAAGAGAAATTTTTCTTATACATTTAAAACACTTGATCTCAAAATCAACGTAAATATAGAGGTAACATATCTCAACTTTTAAAGGCCATATACTATAAACCCTCAGCTAACATCATACACTCAGCGATGAAAAGCTGGAAGCTTCTCCACTAAGATTAGGAACAAGGCAAGGGTGTCAACTCTCACTACTTTTATTCAACACAGGATTGGAAGTCCTGGCCAATTAGGCAAGAAAAAGAAATAAAAGGCATCCAAATTGGTAAAGAACAAGTAAAATTGTCACTATTTGCAGAAGGCGTAATACTATATATAGAAAAACCTTAAAAACTTACCAAAAAACCATTAGAACTAATCAATGAATTCAGTAAAGTTGCAGGATACAAAACTAATATGCAGGAGTCTGTTGTGTTTCTATAAACTAATAACAAACTAGCAGAAAGAGAAATTAAGCAAATAATCCCATTTATAATTTCATCAAAAGAATAAAATACCTAGGAATAAATTTAACCAACAAAGTGAAAAATTTGCCCTCTGAGAACTGTAAGATATTAATGAAAGAAATTGATGATGACACAAATAAATGGAAAGATATTCCATGCTCATAGGTTAGAAGAACACATATCATTAATAGGTCTATACTACTCAAAGAAATCTATAGGTTAAATGCAATCCCTATCAAAACACCAATAGCAGTTTTCAAAGAACTAAAACAATCCTAAAATTTGTATGGTACTGTAAAGGACCCCAAGTAGCCCCGATAGTCCCTCTTGAGAAAAAAGAACAAAGCTGGAGGTATCACAATCTCAGACTTCGAGATATACTACAAAGCTCTAGTAATTAAAACAGACACTGGCACAAAAATAGGCACTAGAGATCAAGCAAACAAGATAGAGAGCCCAGAAATAAATCTATGTTATGCAGTCAATTAATCTACAACAAAGAAAGCAAGAATATACACTGAGGAAAATATACCATCTTGAATAAATTGTGTTGGGAAAACAGGACAACCACATGCAAAAGAATGAAACTGGACCACTATCTTACAACATACACAAAATAATCTCAAAATAATGACCTAAACGTAAGACCTAAAATCCCTAAAAGAAAACACAGGCTGTAAACCCTTGGACATTGACCTTAGCAACATTATTCTGGAAAGGTCTCCCCAGGCAAGGGAAACAAGAGACAGGTGTGACAATATTAGCACGATTCTTTATAATCATGATTTAAATGGTATTATGATGTTACTAGACAACTGGAGTGCCTTTGTGAGTCTTGTGTGTCTAAACAGGATATTCATGTTAATTTTTTGAAGTTTTTTGTTTTTGTTTTTTGTTATTTTTTCCACAGCCCACCTTAATAGTATTCACATGTTACTAGAGGAAATATGCAGAATAATGACCTATTACTAAGAGAAAATTTTTTAAAATAGGTCTTTCTAGCATGTAAATAATCATAACAAGCACAAGGCGTAAATACTATTTAGCATAAAGCCTTTGACAAATTCATTTATTTTCTCTTAAAACACTGATAACATTTTGTAATTGTTCCTTTGTGTTATATTGACTTTTGTGACAGCATCTAATTGTTTTCTCACTTGTTTAAAAAAAAATTCATTCTGATAGAAATCATATAGATAAAAAAGCATTTTGTAAAATATCTAAAGCCAATGATTAGTTTAAATAGAAATTTTAAAGTTAGAAGACTACAGAGGATAAATACCTATCCCTTAGTATTAAAGATAACCATTTAGCAAAAATTAAATTATAAAAATACAAGCAATACAAAAGCTACCCAAATGTGAATGGTGGACTATATACCAATTATCAGTCATATATCACTGTGTGATACATCTCACACCTATGTATGTTCAGTGCCTAATTGGAAATGACAAAAATGGTGAGACTACCTGACAAGAGTCTTTAAAAAAAAAAAAAAAAAAAGATTTATTTATTTTAGAGAGAGAGGGGTGGGTGAGGGGCAGAGGGAAAGAATCTTCAAGCAGACTCTCTGCTGAGTGTGGAGCCCGATGAGGGTGCTTGATCTCACAACCCATGAGATCATGACCTGAGCTAAAACCAAGAGTCAGATGCTTAACCGACTGAGCCACCCCGTGCCCCCTGACAACAGTCTTTTGTGTCCGGTAGAAAAGAACAACAGAGCCAGACAGAGACATAGTACCTGGGTATGTGGTGATCCCCAAGGATGCAAGAGTCCTTAACAGTATTGCCTAGTAGGCATTATGAGACCCAGAAGAAACAAAAGTGGTTCCTAAGAGAGCAACACAACCCAGAAAATACAGCATAATTCAATGCAAGCAACAAGACTGCCCACTGCACAACATGTGGTCATCCAGACAACCTGTCAATGAAAACATCTGAAGTATTCATCAGGAACTCCCAGAAATATTAAATTTGGAGATAAGAGACTTTGAAACAGGAAGACACCCTACATGAGCCAAGTGAAATCTTGGCTATTGTCATTAATATAAGCCCACAGTAAGGCCTGAAGAAATGGATGATCCTGGTGGCCTCTATATGAGAAAAGCAGAAGGAAGAGAAGTTTATTCCAATCCTCACCCGAGTCCCTGAGTACGGTATGTGTTGAACTTGCTATTAACAAAGAAGGGAAAGTGGCACCATCCATCAGTCTCTTCCTTGGTATCAGGGCAAGAGGAGAAATTGATTGGCAATATGAATGATGTCATGACTCCTTTGGGGTCATGGTATGGACATAGATGGGACGTCACTTCTACTGTTTGTCCTGGGGAAGCTGAGGAGTTGAATTAAATCTCACGAAAGAACCTAAAACAGCAGGTGGCACAGCCAGAGCAGACTGCCTGGTGACCTTGGCAATCTTCTTATGTTGTTTCTCTCTTGTTCCTGTCTTCGCAGACGAGAGCTCATGCTGCACTGATCCATCTCTCCTCCAGCAGCACTGCTCGCTCAAGACCCCAAGTGCAACTGTGTTTCTCAGTGTAACAAAGTAGAGGGTTATCAAGAACGATCACATTTTTCCCCAGTCATTAGGCAGGCAGAATTTCTTAACGAGAACCAATTTATTTTTACTTTTGTAAAACACTGGGAGTACACGAATGTGCTGACACTTGATCTCTCCTGACTTACTAGTGTGAGTAACTATATACCAACACTTTAAAATCCCCTAGCCAACTGTAACTATACGATAAGCTCCATGAAGGCAGGGATTTGGGGTCTGCTTTGTTTACTGCTGTATCCCTAGGGCCTAAAATTGTGTTTGACACAGACTGGACTTTCACCATGTTTAATCAATCAACACCAGTGACTTAGCTCAGATAATATGTATTAAGTGTCACAGATACTTAAAATGAGGACAGTGTATTTCAGGTACCTCGGGAGAGTAGTCGCGAGCATTCTGGGCTTGGAGAGAGAGCGATTGAAAATAAATCATGAAAAATAAAAAGGATGTGGGTCATTAAGAGATGAAAAGAAAGGACAGTCCAGGAAGAAGCCAACAATGTAATCTAAGGAACACAGTGCGTGTACAAAGAAGAGAAAGTGATGCAGTGAGGTCATGAAATAGAACATGAAAGAGAAAAAAGAACAAACGCTGGAAAGACTGGTTACGGTTAAATTCGGTGTAAGGCAAATAGAGACTGGAATGGCATGCCACAGGATATGCATTTTATTCCCTCAGAGTGGAGAAGCTGCTTTCTGTTCTGAACATGAACATGAAAATCATATCTGAGTCCTGGAAGAATTAATCAAGCAGCGGTCCAGATTGATGAGGGCAGAACAAAGACATACAATAAAAAGGCAGGTCATACCCTTCCTGAATAATCTAAAAAACACCACCGGATCGCAAGGCGTGGCCTCCTCCAATCGAAAATATCTGATTTTAAAGAACATGAATTTGTATAACTCACTTCAGATGGGCAGTAAGATTAAAGGCAAAAAGGCTATAAAACCAGGAATTGTATGTTTTTTTAGATCTGTCGAAAATTGATTTTTCCCCCTTATTCTTTAAGGCCTTTAGGCACCAACTGTAGAAGAGTACAACCAAGGAGTAAAAATAGCTTTTAGTACAAAAGGTAGAAACACAAAGAGAAAGGAAAAGCCCAATGGCAATAGCCCACAATGATACGAGAAAGGTGTGTTTGGCAGAAAGAGCAAAAAGCAAGTAGGAGATGAGAAAACAGTGTGGTGCAACCCCTAGAAGTGTATTCTGCAGGAACGAGTCCGTGATAAACTACAAAATCTACAGGATGTATTATGGAAAGAGAGAGTTCAGAAAAATATGAAATTCAGCTATAAGAATTCATACAAAGGGCAGTACAGCCCTAGTAATTGATTATCCAAATCCCAAGCAAATAGGAGGATTAGACTGTCATCCCCCTGCCATCTCCCACAAGAAACCACAGGGGCCAAAACACTCAGGGCACAAGAGCAGAAATAAAATTTTGATCTAGCAACGTTTGGATAGAGAGCAATGACTGATACTCAACTTAGGTGAGGTTAGATGGCAAAACTAAATCACTTTTGTAAAGCATATGCACCAATTTGTAATGCCTAACTTAAATACAAAGTAACTCTTTTTATTTAAATTCAATTAGCCAACATATAGTACCTCGTTAGTTTCAGATGCAAAGTTCAGTAATTCATCAGTTGCATATAACACCCAGGGCTCATTACATCACGTGCCCTCCTTAATGCCCATCACCCAGTTACCCCATCTCCCATCCACCTCCCCTCCAGCAACCCTCAGTTTGTTTCCTATAACAAAGAGTCTCTCATGGTTTTTCTCCCTCTCTGATGACCTGCCATTTTGTTTTCCCTCCTCCTATAATCTTCTGTGTTGTTTCCTATATTCCACTTATGAGTGAAACCATATGATACTTGTCTTTCTCTGATTGGCTTATTTCACTCAGCATAATACCCTCCAGTTCCATCCATGTCAATGTAAATGGTAAATATTCATCCTTTCTGATGACTGAGTAATATTCCATTATATATATATACACCTCATCTTCTTTATACATTCATCTATTGATGGACATAGGGGGGACTGAATACTTGCCAGAGTTTGGCTATTGTGGACACTGCTGCCATAAATATTGGGGTACAGGTGTCCCTTCGGATCAATATATTAAGTACAAAGTAACTACTGAGTGTAATTTTATCTCACACTATTCATTTTTGTTTGAAATTTCAATCGTATTGCTCTGCCATTTTCTAAGAATTAATTATCATTTAAAGGAGAAATGTCTAAATGTGGTTATGCTCCACCAAATATCTATTCACTTAAACTGGTGCTCAGGTAACACTGGATATACACATATGATTGGGTCTCTAAGCTTTCAAGAGAAAAGAATGACAACAGTGACTATCTGATTGGCATTCTGAGAGAGGATGGTAACCGGAAATGCACATTATATGCTGATCTCTTCCTTCATATATGTAAAGGTTGGAGATTATTCTGTCCCTTCCTTACCCAGCACATGGGAAGAGTTTGACCATGATCTCTAGTCCATGACGTGATGGCACTCATGCTTTGCTATACTTATTTTTAAGGAAGCATCATGTCATTGATACACGTCATACACAATAGCCTGAAAATTGTTCTTACTTTCCTGTTGTGAACAAGCTTCTATGAGTGGAATGGAGTCAGAGGAAATCACCATCTCTTGGCCATGAAAAGAGAGAGAACATGAGAAACCAACCACAGGGAGAGGAGCACAGACTTTTACCCAAAGGGAGAGCAGAACATGTAACTCATTGGAGGCTATAAGAACCAGACAGAGGGGGGCGCCTGGGTGGCGCAGTGGTTAAGCGTCTGCCTTTGGCTCAGGGCGTGATCCCGGAGTTCCGGGATCGAGTCCCACATCCCACATCCCACATCCCACATCGGGCTCCTCCGCTATGAGCCTGCTTCTTCCTCTCCCACTCCCCTGCTGTGTTCCCTCTCTCGCTGGCTGTCACATAAATAAATAAAATCTTTAAAAAAAAACAAAAAAGAACCAGACAGAGGGCAGGATAGAGATATTCTCCAGGAGGAGAAGGATACCCAAAAGGCTGTTTACTGAAACAGAAATTGAGTTAAACTGAAAGGGACTGAATATTAAGCCACTTATTGACTTAAATGGATAAACTGAATTCTTTCACATACATTCACATATCTTGCCCCACTCCTGAGAGAAATGAACTAACACGTATACTGCGTTGTCACATCAAACACACTAATCAGAGATCGTACCCAGTAGCATGCTTGACTAAATAATTACAAGTAGACATGAAATCAAGAGGTTCTGGTAAAATAAACAGAAGTCTGAATCATCAAAGGCAGCTCCCCAGGTCTTTCCTTCCCACCTAGAACAAAATGAAGGCAGCTCGGGAGCTCCTCACACAGCAGAAAGCACGTGGATTATAAACCATGTCTATTTTACACTCCAGAGTGTGGAAAAGCCTTTGTGAAGCTCTCCAGGAAGCCAGGCCTTAACCTCTGGGTTCTACTTACCAGAGCTAGTCCTCACCTAGGGACACTCTGCTAAGGGCATTTCAGAGATAAAAATACTTCAGTGTATTTACTCAGAAGTCCATTTGAGATTAGACTGTGTCACCTGAGTCTTTTCTCCTCGCACAAGATCTCCCTCTCCACACCCATGCAAGGACAGTCTGCACGTCCGCTGCTCTGACTCGCTCCCATGCGGTAAGTGGCAACCGTTACGGAAGGGTGAGGTACAGAAACTTTTACTCCTGCACCTATGCGTCATTGATTCCAATTTCATGTGATCTAACTAGTTCGGTTTTGGCCATGATCCATCTTCTCATTTAAATGCTATCTTGCCATTTATTTCATGAGACAGCAGGGTCCTGTACGCTAGTCTTCTTTCCATAAAGATCCTAACTAACGCCTATCACTTTGAGCTCGTATTTTGGAAACCTTAATAAGGTCCTTACATTTGGAGGGAATACTTAAACTGACTTCAAGAGAGAGCATATGTAAGCACATAAAACTTCAGCAACTAATGTTTCAAGTTAAAAACACCATCAAATATATTCTATTAAGAATAGAAAAGTCACCCTAAAATGTGTTATGGAAACATTTTCAATGCAACTTAGAAAGTGGGCAGTTCTGTCTACATACATGGGATGGATTTAAGACTACAAGGATTCTGAAAGTGCCGTAAGTCAGAGTCTTGCTAAAATCAGGGAAGGGAAGTTCATAAGCAAGCAAACAGGTGTATGCTCCAAAAGTAAATGCTGAAATTAAGACTTCACATAGTTAAAATTCTCCTTAAGATTTACTCAAGGCATTGCATTTTTTTCCGGGATTAGTTGGAATAGATGTTACTTTTTTGCCCTGAAAGAGTTTGATGTTTCTCGAGTGGTGTCCCTTACACAATTCTACGTTGTAACATGATGACAATACAGAGCTGCCTACGTTGATTATTTCCTACATTTCAAAAGAAACTCCTAGCTCTGTACTGGTTTTTTTTTTTTAGCCCATTTTTTACTTTTTTTTAATTGGTTTTTATTGGTTCGAGGAACTAATGATTAATAAATACTTTAATAAATACTTTCAGGTTGAACCCCATTTGGAAATCATTAGAATTCAGTTTTTCACCTGAATATTTGGAGTCAGATAAAATAGTATGACGTAGGAACTTTCTTCAAAATAATCTGGAATGATAACATTATCCCAGCAAGATCTGAAAGGAGTGGATAGTTATTTGAAGCTGGCTTTTGAGTACATGAAGTTCATTATATTATTTCTCTACTTGAAAATTTAATGCTTGATTTTTTTTTGTTACAAAAGTTTTGAAGTATCTTAATGGGCTATTAAATTATCATCAGGCTACTCTCTTAGCATTATAACCTTATTCTAGTCATTGGGAGAGATGACTCCACAATTTATTGCCAAGAACTTTCTTTCTTAGCCCTGATTTAAGTAAAAAAAAATATTTGGTGAGCTAGTCCTCTTGTCTTTTGTGATGATTTGGCTTTCTGTCCCATCCCTCTGAGTCTCTCAATGCTGGCTAAAAAAGTTACTTCCCAGAACACCTCAGCAGAGAGCTTCAGATATTCCAATTTTGTTATTATTTTAGAAGAAAAGAGACTTAAAAGCTTGTTCAAGGTCACAAGCAATTTGCTGTAAAAATCAGCCCAGGAAACCAAAACTACACGGTGCAGGCAATGAGTTCTAATTATTGGAGGTTGCCTGGATTGAAACTAAACTTGAATTTTTGCTTTGACCGAGACTAAATTAGATTATAGACAGGCCTGCACTTTTCCGAGCTAGTGTTCTCTTCTCTGAGAGTCATTGGTAGTTATGCACTAATTCAAATGAATCATCTCCAAATTTAAATCAAAAACGTGTCTGGCAGTAACTTCAGGCTTTATAGATCCGTGCAGAAACTTGCTGGCAGGGCTCTGCATCCGTCATAGGTTTATGACTCATATCAGTCACCACGAGTAAGTACTGTCAATGTCACTAACATAGACCCTGGCTGAATAATCAGTGTTATGCGCCCTGGTGAGTTAAGTTATAGTAGTTAATGAGGTTGATGTTGTCATATCCATAAGAACAGTGAAGTGCTAACGATTATTTTTAGAGCAGATAGGGAGAGTATTTCCTGTCCTGGTAGCTATAATCCTTCTCTCATAAATAATCAAATATTTTGAGTCTGTATATTAAGCTTTGACTGCAATATGTTTCAGAATTGGTACCAAGGATATTTCATTAAAATAGATTTCCCAGGAAACAAAATGCCAATGTATCGCCCTGAAGACAACGTGGAGATAGAAAAAGTGTGTATATTTCCTGACTTGCTCTTCATTAGTGAACTACAGCATAGAACATTTTAAAGTTTCATGAAGGCTCATAAAGATCATGAAATTATTTCATACATGGCCCTGAAAAAGAGATGAAATGATTATTATTTCCAATTAAATGACCTGTTTTTAATTGCCATATCACAAATGATCACAAACTCAGAGGCTTAGGACAGCCCCCACGGATTGACTTACAGTACGGTCGGTCAGAAGGCCAGCCCGGCGTGGTTCGGTTCTCTGCTCAGAATATCACAAGGCTGAAAGGAAGGTATCAGTCAAGCTGAGTTCTTGTTAGGAAGATCTGGGAAAAAGCCAATTCCATACTCAGTCTTGGAAGTAGTAAAACTCACGCTCTTGCTACGGCAGACCTGAGGTCTTGTTTCCTTGCTCAGTGTCAAGCAGAATGAACACCCTTCACTTCTGAAAGTTGCTCACATGTTTTGCCATGCAAACTTCATCTTCAGTTCAGAAACAGCATGTCAAACGCTTCTCCTGCTTTGTGTGTCTGAATTCTGTGACCAGCCAGAGAAAAATCCTTGCTTTTAAAGACCTCGTTCGAGTCGATATGTCCCACCTGGATAATCTCCCTATCCCAGGGTCAACTCATTTGGGACCTTAACTGAATCTGTAAACATCTTAACAGCAGTACCTAGATTCTTGTTTAATTAAATAACTGGGAAAAGATGTGTGTGCACCTGGGGCCAGAATCTTAAGGGGCCAGCCTAGAATTCTGCCCATCTCGAATGGTATTGTGTAAGATGAAGTTTTATTGCATCCAAGTATTGATAACAAATTATCCAAATGACAGTCTTTAAATTCCCTTATCTACCTTGTGTCTTAGTCCATCTGGACTGCTACAAAAGATATTTATGATCGTGTTCCTGAGTTTTGTTTGTTCATTTATTTTTGTTATTTAGATTCCACATTTAAGTGAAATTACATGGTATTTGTCTTTGTCTGATTTGTTTCACTTAGCATAATAGCTGCTAAGTTCATCCATGTTGTCACAAATGGCAAGATTTCATTTTTTGTGGCTGAGTAATATTCCATTATGTGCATATGTGTGTACACATTTTCTTTATCCATTAATCTATCAATGGACACTTAAGTTGCTTCCGTATCTTGGCTAATATAAATAATACTGCAATAAACATAGGGATACGTGTATCTTTTTGTATTAGTGTTTTCTTTGGTAAATACACAGTAGTAGAGTTGCTGAATTGTATGGTATTTATATATTTCTATATTTAACTTTTTGAGGAAGCTCCATACTGTTTTCCATAGTGCTGTACTAATTTGCATTCCCACCAACAGGACACAAAGTTTCCCTTTTCTTCACCTCTTCACCAACACTTGTTATTTCTGATTTTAAAAACTAATGACTTAGAACTGCCATGCACACACAAAAACACAAATGGTCCACAAAGTATTCTCCTTTCCTTCTGAAGGTTTTATGGTGTCCCCTCTTTCATTCCTGATTTTGTTAGTTCGTGTCCTTAGTCATTTATTTTCTTGGTCCCTATAGTTAAAGTTTCCCAGTTTTGTTTTTCTCTTCATTACCAATTTTGACTTTATTGATTATTGTTCTTCTGTGTTCTATTTCATCGTTTTATTATGTTCGAGTCTGTACTACTCCATTCCTTCTGCTGGCTTTGGGTTCAGTTATCTTTATCTAGTTTGTTAAGGTACAAGTTTAGATTATTGATTTTAGAATTTTTCTCTTTTTAAGTATAGGTCTCTCAAGTTACAAATTTTCCTCTAAACACTGATTTCAATGCATCCATCAAATTTTATTATGCTGTATTTCCCTTTTGTTCCAATAAAAATATTTTTAATTTATCTTGTGATTAAATTTTTGACTCAAGTTTTATAGAAATGTGTTGTCATTTTGAAGTATTTGCCAATTTGCCCAATTTTTTCTTTTGTTGATTTCTAATTCGACTCAAATATGTTCATTTGATTTACTGCTTTTTAATTTATTGAGATTTGTCTTATGGTCCAAAATATGGCCTATTTTAAAATTTTTTCCATATGTATTTTAAAAGAATGTTTATTCTCCTCTCATGATGCAGAGTGATAATATAAATCTGAGTTAGGTAAAATTGATTCTTATACTTGATTAGATCTACTGTAGCCTTTCCAGTTTTCTGCTCAGTTGTTCTATTAATTTTTCAGATTTAAGAATTAAATTCTCCAATTATTTGTTGGGTTGTCTATTTCTCCTTTCAATTTTTTTCTGGCTTGCTTTACTTATTTTGTATCTATTGTTAAGTGTGTACACATTTATAATTGCTATATATTCATGATGCATTGATCTTTTTATCATTAGGTAATGTCACATGTAATATTCTTGGCTTGCTGCGTATTTTGTCTGATATGAAAATAACCACTCCAGATCTCCGATGGTTACTTTGTACATGGTATAATTTTCCATGCTTTATTTTCTATCTACTTTTGTCCTGAATCTATACTGCGTCTCCTATAGAGAGCAGATAGTTCGACCTGGATTTATTTATCCAATCTGATGATCTTTGCCTTTCGATAGGAGCACCTTAAGTAAATTTTTAGCTATTGTATTCTTCAAATTCAGAATTTCCATTTGGTTTCTCTTTTTATAGTTTTTAATCTCTTTATCAAGATCTCTCTTTACTCAGCAAAGTGTCATTATGCTGTTCTTTCAGTCTTTAAACTTGTTTTGCTTAATTCTTTGAACATAATTATAATAGCTCCTTTGAAATCTTTATTTTCCAAATTTCAACATCTGGGCCAACTCATAGTCTCTAATTGCTTCTTTTTTCCTGATTAGGGTTACACTTTCTTGTTTCTTTTCCTTTCTCATAACTTTTGATTTAAACTACCATTTTAGATACTGTTATATACTGTAAACACTCTAGATTCTGATACTATCCTCCCAGGAGTTGTAGTTGTTGTTTGTTTGTTTCATGAGCATGCTATGAAGACACACGCGAGTTGTGTCAATGTCAGCTTTATTCAATCATAAAGCAAGGTGAACATAACATAACTGTAAAGCAGATTCAGGAATCCAGACTTAATGACATTTCACTTAACTTGGCTTCTTACACACCACGCAAAGCACAATACAAAGTCACACAACAAGGGGTGCCTGGCTGGCTCAGTCAGAAGAACACGCACCTCTTGATCTCAGGGTCATGAGTTTGAGCCCCGTGTTGGGGAGATTGCTTAAATAAATTTTAAAAAACAGTCACACAAGATACAACAAGGGATTGGAAGTTTTTTTTTTTTTTTAATTTAAATTCAAGTTAGTTAACAAATAGTGTACTGTTAGTTTCAGAGGTAGAGGTCAGTGATTCACCAGTTGCATATAGCACCCAGTGTTCATTACATCACATGTCCTCCTTAATGTCCATCACCCAGTTACCCCATCCCCACCCACCTCCCCTCCAGCAACCCTCAGTTTGTTTCCTGGAGTTACGAGTCTCTTAAGGTTTGTCGCCCTCTCTGATTTCATCTTATTTTATTTTTTCCTCCCTTCCAGGGTTAGGAAGTTAATGAACCAAATGTAAAGTCAGCCTGTAAGCATTGAGATGAGGCCTCCGTTCCCTCAAGATCAGTTCTTATGCTGTTTATTATGTTCAAGTAGTGGAGAACCTCTGTTATGTTCAGAGATCGGTTGGGCAGATCCTTTGGTGGCAGTTGCCCTTTCGATGTGGTCAGATGTGATAGGGTCAGCATCTGGAAAGTCTGACAGTTTGCTGAAAAAACCCTCTCTTTTAGAAGGAGTTTAATCAGTCTTAGGACTTTGGAGACCTCCTCTGGTTTTGCTAGTTATCACTTCTGGATGTTGTCAACCTTTGCTGGTTTCGGTGATATGTGGTCTTGGCTGCAATGCCCTTGGCTGCTTGCATCGCTGCTTGACATAAGTCACTGCTTGACATGAGTGACTCCATCTTGCTCTCTACAGTTTGTTTAAATGTTTAGTAATCTGCCTGGATTAAATCTGTGGAATTTGTCTCACTTGCAGGTCATCACTGCTGATGTCTATACTCAGGGAGATTTTTTAAATCTTGTTTTAATTTTTAAGATTGGCTTCCTAGGGACTGGTCTATATCTGCATAGATTATGGTCAACTAGTTATTGGTCATAGGTTGTGCACAAACACCCCAATCCAAGAAAGGCTTACCCTCTGCCCAAGGATCTGTGTACAGGTTGAGGAACACATTAAAAGTTCAGCATTTTTCAAGTATGCTCCCGGTTTTACTTTCTTTCTTTTTTTTTTTTTTTTAAGATTATTTATTTATTTATTTGACAGAGGCAGCGAGAGAGGGAACACAAGCAGGGGGAGTGGGAGAGGAAGAAGCAGGCTCCCCGCGGAGGAGCCCGATGTGGGACTCGATCCCGGAACGCCGGGATCACGCCCTGAGCCAAAGGCAGACGCCTAACGACTGCGCCACCCAGGCGCCCCCCGGTTTTACTTTCCATCAGGCCCTCATATGTACTATCTGTGCATGAACACAGCCTCCCAGACCACCAGCGATTTGTTAAAACTCTGGAACCTTTTCAATCTCCCGTGAACATTTACATGGACTTCCGGTTACCCAGGGATGTGTAGAAAGTTTATCAAGTCCTCCTATGTCTACCTCATTTCCTGGAAGTCCTGTTAAATTTCTGTCTAGGTCATTGTCTACTGCTTGCTGCACCCAGAATGACAACCTCAGATTAGCCCAGTTGTTGGCCTTCCCTGGTGCCTTGCCATCGAGATCACTACTTTCACTGACAACGCTGCTGAGCAAGGTTTTCACCTTCCACTCCAAGTCACCTTCCACTTCCGAGGTTCAACTGCTAGTGTTTCTAGTCCTCCTGCCCTGGTAGGATAAAACGCAGCATCCCAACTAGGAGGCAAGGGAAGAGCGGTAGGCGAGAATGCCTCTGATTCCTCTTGATCTTATCTGAAGTTCAGTAATTTTTTATGAATTAACACTTCTCACTTTGTTGCATGACTTTGGTAGATTTCCAGGGCTCTAAAATGGTTGTTTTTGACAATATGTCCAGTTTTCTAGTTGCTTTTTGAGAAAAGAATTTTCTGAACTCTATGTTGCCAAATCAAAAGTTTCACCTCAGGCATGACTTTTTGATCTAAGGTCAAAAGCTCTCTTATCTCCATATTACTTTTAAGCAAAGTACTGCCATGTTTATGGTTTTTCTTCATTTAAATGGAGATACTGAGAGGAAGCAATTTTCACTTTCATTACCCAATTGAATGAGAACAACTCAGTGGCAAAAACAAGTACCAATTAGCTAAATGAAAAGTTCAAGCTGTGAATTTATCTTCAGGGCAAACTGCAATGATTTGAAGGGCAGCAGTGGGAGGCAAAGTATACAAGCAAGACAAAATAGATGCTCTGGAGGTGCGACCTGCCTTTGTTGTTCATTAGAAATTACAGATACATAGATTGTTTGATTTTTTTATCTACATGTATGATATACAATCATATAATTTATTTAGACTGCAAGTTGGACGGAACGCAGGTCATTGAATTAATTTGAATAAGTTAATCTAAACAAGATATTTATGGAATAGTTACCAAGCTTAACCCTTTTACTTAAGAGTATAACATGTTTTTTAAAAAGTTTTTTTAAAACCTATCTAAGACCCATTTAACATAGTAAAAATGATGCCGGGTAAAAAGCAAATCAAATTACATGCCTGTCAAGAAAATTAAAGATAGGGGCGCCTGGGTGGCACAGCGGTTAAGCGTCTGCCTTCGGCTCAGGGCGTGATCCCAGCGTTGTGGGATCGAGCCCCACATCAGGCTCCTCCGCTATGAGCCTGCTTCTTCCTCTCCCATTCGCCCTGCTTGTGTTCCCTCTCTCGCTGGCTATCTCTATCTCTGTCGAATAAATAAATAAAATCTTTAAAAAAAAAAAAAAGAAAAGAAAATTAAAGATATACAAGAATTTAATTTTAAAATTTGAAAATAATTAAAAGTTGGGGCAGCTGGGTGGCTCAGTCAGTTAAGCATCCTGACTCTTGGTTTTAGCTCAGGTCATGAGCTCAGGGTCCTGAGATCCTGCTCAGAGTCCAGCCTGCACTCAGCAGCATGGAGTCTGCTTGTCCCTCTCCCTTCCCCTCTGCTCTTCCTACCACCCCCTACATGTGTGATTTTGCTCTCTCTTTAAAATAAATAAATAAACAAATAAATAAAATCTTTTTTTAAAAAAAGAAAGAATTAAAGGTTAGGGGGAAAAGAAAATTTTTACATCTATTACTACCAAATATTACCAAAGCTGTGGAAACTCATGGAAACTCTCTACATGCTGGTGAGAGAATAAATTATTACAGCCACTTTGGAGAACAATTCCATGTTACCTAATAAAGTCTTTAAAAGCACAATTATACAACCCAGTAATTCCATTTCTTCCAGGGAGACATAAACAAGAAAAGTCAATTAAAATAAATGCACTAGATCTAAACTATCAAAACAGAATGGATTTAAAATATAACAATAAGTTAAAAAAAAGTTGTAGAAAGATATTGAGTATGTTCCATTTATTTTTTAATGTATATGTTTATGTATAAATATAAGAAGTTAATTTTAATATGGTAAAGTAGAGGAACATATTACAAACTCATAGTAGAGCTTGATTCTGGGGAAGGCATGAGGAGAATATGGTTTGGAGAAAGAGGAGAAAGGGGCTTTAAATCTCTCAGTAAAGATTTATGAGTTTAGAAAAAAAATGGCAATACTGACCCCGTTAATCCTCACTCATAGTACATGGTGTGCCTAGTATTTTTCTCTATATTCCTAGCTTGAAAAATACGTAACTTTTAAAAAAATATGGTAAGATCATATCAAAAACAAATGGAGCTATCACACATGACTGTTGTACCCATCTAAATTACTAGCTAATTGCACCAACTAATACATTTCCAAAGTATTGCTTTAAGGAATGTACATGAGTAATGGAATACTCAAAACGCTTACACTAATACACTGTTTACATTCACACATAATTATTTGGGGTACTCAACTTGGTACAAAAGCATTTTCAGAGAGATCCAATCAAAGTAAAACTTGACATATGATTTCATCTTTAAAAAATATATGCCTTCACAGGAGTCTAAGTGAGTTATAGACTTCTCTCATTCCTCTAATATTTCAAAATGAAAAGTGGCACCACAGTCAGCGTTCTTTTTGGCCGACAATACAATTTGCCTCTAGTGGTCCCCACCCCCTCCATGAAGTCCTACCACGTTGCCCCATCTAATCCCTATTTCATAGCAGTACTATAATCCTGAAAACAAACTTTTTTGTGTCCAAAGAATTGAGAGAGCAATTTAGCCATTTTGGATTGACTTAATAATTGATGTTTTGCTCTAAAGCATGATTCTTTTCACCGGACCTGGAAGTCAGGAGACCTACGTCACAGCTCTGGATTTCTCTTTTGGGAACCTGAACCAATTTAGGTCTTATCAATTAGGGGGAAAATAAGGGTGTAGGGCAGTCAGGTAACGTTAATTCCCTTCCCAACATAAAATATGCATCAATGACTTAAGCAAGTCGCTTAACATGGCTACACTTCAACTTCCTTACTTTCAAAATACTAACTGACCTACCAAGGATTAGTGTACAGTTTAAAAAGATAATATCTGTAAAGAATACTTGGAACAGGGTCTGGTTTGTAACAAATGCACAGTAAGTGTTTGCTCTCATCATCATCGTCATCACTATGTTATTAGTATCAGTAAGAGTTTTAATAACCCCAAAACCTTGTGTTATAAAAGTCATTAGAAACATTCACTTATTGCATCTTTCAACAAATTCATCTAACTACTTTAAACTTCCTCTATTTTTATGTACATCGATGATGCACATCCAAGGATTAAGATATTTAAGATAGCAATTATCATTAAACCACCTCAATTTCTCTGTGGAAAAATATGCAAGACAAAAATACACAAATGCACTGAGTGTGAAATCATAGTATGTTCTTTTTTTTTTTTAAGATTTTATTTATTCATTCAACAGAGAGAGAGACCGCCAGCGAGAGAGGGAACACAAGCAGGGGGAGTGGGAGAGGAAGAAGCAGGCTCATAGCGGAGGAGCCTGATGTGGGGCTCGATCCCGTAACGCCGGGATCACGCCCTGAGCCGAAGGCAGACGCTTAACGACTGAGCCACCCAGGCGCCCCCATAGTATGTTCTAATAGAGGAAAGTATCTAAAGTTATAAGTAAATACACAGTGAGATTTATAAGACTGATATTCATTTAAGTAATTAGTTTTGTGTTCCTTAACCACCTATTCCACTTCTTTTTATTTTATTTTATTTTATTTTATTTTATGTTATGTTATGTTATTTTATGTTATTTTATGTTATTTTATTTATTTATTTGGGAGAGAGAGAGAGAGAGAAAGCAATCAGGAGGAGGGAGAGGGACAAACAGACTCCAAGCTGAGCGCAGAGCCCAATGTGGGGCTTGATCTCACTCACGACCCAGAGATCCTGACCTGAGCTGAAATCAAGGGCCAGTCACTCCACTGACTGAGCCACCCAGGCTCCCCCACTTCTTCCACTTCTATTACCAGAACTCTTCTCGTGTTACTTCTTATATAAGAACAAACTCCTTTCCCAAATTCACAAGTAATCTTTCTTCCCTTCTCTCAAATAACAATTGAATAAAAGGATGAGAGTCCTTTTTTTTAAGGATTTATTTATTTATTTTAGAGAGAGTGCACAAGCGGGGGGAGGGGCAGAGGGAAAGGGAGAAAAATCCCAAGCAGACTCCCCACTGGGCACAGAGACGGAGGCAGGGCTCAATGCTAGGATCCTGAGAGCACGACCTGAGCCCAGCCAAGAATCTGATGCACCCCGGGATGATATTCTTATAAGAACACTCCAGCTGGCCAAGGGCAGCAGCCAGAATCTTTCAACGCAATTACCAAAGGACTATAATCCATGTCCACATTTTACAGTGTGGGCCGGTTATAATCTGTATCAATAATTGTTGTTTCCTTTAGGCTCATTTAGTTGTGTGACAGAGGCATTTACTATACACCCTATCCATGTGCTCACCCACATTTCGGAACCCTCCTACAGTTTGGCCCAGTGCCACGGGACTAGCTCTGGACAACAGACTGCGCACAGAAATAATATGTATCGTTCCAGACTGAAGCATTTAAAAGCCAATATATAAACCTTCTGCTATCCCTTTACCTGCTGTGGCAACAGTGGAATCCACTTAGTGAGATGGCAACGCCACAAGATTAAAACAGCCTAGATTTCTACGTCCGTCCTTAGAAGGTAGTCCTCCCATGTAACTGCAGACTTCATGTGAGAGTGAAATTAACTTGCATATGTTAAGCCACAAAAATTTCAATTTTGTTTTCTTAACAGAGCATAACCACTTTGAAGTGCTATAAGCTGCCCATCTCCATAAGCTACTTGGCAATCGTCATATAGCTTATGTTCACAGGTATATAGATGTCATGAACAAGTAGTGTTCTTCGAATAAAATATTTTGCCACATTAAGATTACGGTGGCACATTGCTAAGGAAAAAAAGAGGAAGAAATTGGCAATTTCAGAAAGAAAAGATATATCCCAAGATAATGACCGCTCACTTCACATAAATCCTATTTCCCTGCATAAATTTATATAAAGTATAAATATAAATGGGCGCCTGGGTGGCTTAGTCGGTTCAGTGTCTAACTCTTGCTGTTAGCTCAGGTCATGGTCTCAGGGTTGTGGGACCAGGCCCTGCGTTGGGCTCCACGCTCAGCAGAGTCTGCTTGGGATTCTCTCTCCGCCTCTCCCTTTGCTCCCCCTCCCCACTCTCACACCTGCTCCCACTCTCTCTCTCTTTAAAATAAATAAATAAATCTTTAATATATATAATCTTTAAAAAATATATATCTTTTATATATAAATATATAAAAATATATATTTATATTTCTATACAATATATTATATATAATATAATATAAATATAAATATATCTCTTTAATATATATATAAAAATATATAGGGACACCTGGGTGTCTCAGTCAGGTGGGCGTCTGGCTCTTGGTGTCGGCTCTGATCGTGATCTTATGGGTCATGGGAATAGGCCCCACGCCAGCCAATGTGTTCAGTGGGAAGTCTGCTTGAAGATTTTCTCCCTCTGCCCCTCCCTCAACTCACACTTGCACTCTCTCTCTCTCTAAAATGAATGGATAAATCTTTGAAAAATATATACATAAATATAAACCATATTTCAAATTTATAATGAAGATACCTATTTCTTCCAAATAGCAATCTTTCCACTTAGATCTCCCGATAGAAATCTAAAGATTTCAAAATTTTCCTCAAGAAATACCCTTTCCCATATATCCCTCTTCCACATATTCATATGGATTGGGAATTAGTAGCATAAATGTGATTCAGAGGTAACCTGGGAAAAATAATTGGAAGAAAATGGATTAGAAGATTGCATAACTGTGAGTTTTTCTAATTTATTGTTTTTCCTACCAAACTGCAAAGGGATTTGTAGGTGTTTTAATGTTTCCTACGGAGAACTTGAACACCCAAATTAAAAGCAAGTGTGTGTTGGGGTCAGCAATCAATTAGTCTATCCTAAAATAGCTATTTAACAATTATCCTTTATAACAGCTCCCTGTTATAAGTCCTAATGGTGAATTGTTTCATAATGCATTAAATGTGTAAGAACAAGTAAAGCTTTCCAAATGAATTTCTGTTGTGATCTTTCCGTTACATTCCATTTTTGACTCAGATCAAAATTTTCCGAATAGAATCACGTTTTTTTTCTAGTTTGCAAATTTATTTTGGAAAGGAAGAAAACAGAGAGAGAAGATAAGATCCCAAACACATATCACTGTCATTTACTAAGAGGCTTTCTATTATGATGAAAGTGGTGCTCTGTAAATTTGCAAATACGTTGTAGGTCAATCAAATGACAAAAATTATGTTTTCTTCCAATTTTGGCCATTCTACATGATGACTTGTAATGTATTTTAATAATATGATGTTATGAACATTTTGAGAATTGCAATTTCAAGTCTTTAGGGAAAAGGTATTTCTTGCATGATTAAAAAAAACTTTTGAAGACTATATTTCTACAAGTCCATTTTCAAAAGTATATAACATCAAAAGATTTTTGGCTCCAACAGACATCTAGTTTTCTGCCAAGATCAATTCTACAATCTGTAAGTGACAATTTTCTCCTTATATAAAGAAAGCGGTACAAAATCATAATTTATCTAATTAACATCCTTCCCCAGTTTGGCTCTCAATACTGCTGCTATTAACTAGTACTCTGCTACCAATCAATCACCAGCTCCTATCATCCCTGCAGGTTGTAGTGATGCCAAGCCAGGTCCCAATTCTACTGCTCTTTTCAGGACCCTGCTCCAGTGTGGCCGTCCACCCCCTACCCCAGCCCCCCGGCCCCGCTACCACCACTTCTATTATTGCCTTAACGACTATTGTCACAATTCCCTCCAATCTCCTACAAAGAAGACATTTCTTCTTAAGTAGAATAGTTATTCCAATACAATAAGAGATATTATAACCTTCTTATTTGGCACCAACAATAATAGCACTATCCTTTCAGAGTTGTATGTCCCTCAGATAATGAGGTTTCATCATATTCATGAGGTACTGGACAAGGAATAATTTGTGTGCCACTAATTTGTCAAGTGCTCTGCTTTTCTCAACACCAATACCCAGAAGGAATCCTGTGCTGTCCAAGAGCTCCGTTAAGTGATGAAAGACCAAGCCTTCATATTAATGCCCTGCTTTCCTGTTCAAGCAGTTGGGTCCAACCCAAACTTCCTTCAAGAACTCCATGCACTCAGTTGACCTGCCATAGTTATAAATAAGTTTTTACAATGCCTTTATTATCTATTCAACAAAATTTCAAAAATAAGATACTTATGAATTATCTCGAATTTGGTCTATTTGCCAATGTTATTGCAATTTTCCAAATTTGGAAGATATATGTAGCTATCTGGGGCTTGCTATTGTGTACCCTGTGGTCTTTATGAGGATTGTATGAGTTAATGCATTTTAAAAAATGTGTGTTAAACGTGTAATAAACACAAAACATTAGTTATCATTAACTATTACTAGTCGTTATTATCCAAATTCTATCTCCCACATGTAGTGGGATTCCACATATTAAAATTTGTATGTAAATAAATACCTAATTCCCCTGAATTTTATATCTCACATCTTCTTTATCCATTCATCTATCAATGGATTTTTGGGTTGCTTCTATGTCTTGGCTACTGTAAATAATGCTACCTTATTTACTGCATATATCTTTTCAAATTAGTGTTTTCATGTTCTTTGGGTAAATACCCAGTACTGGAATTGCTGGATCATATGTTAATTCTAATTTTAATTTTTATAAGAAACTCCACACTGTTTCCCACAGTGGCTGCATCAATTTGCATTCATAGCACGAGTGTTCCTTGTTCTCCACATCCTTATCAACACTTGTTATTTCTTGTGTTTTTGATTTAGCCATTCTGACAGGTGTGAGGTAGTATCCCATTGTGGTTTTGATTTGCATTTCCGTGACAATTAGTGATGTTGAGCACCTTTTCGTGTATCTGTTAGCTCTCTGCGTATCTTCGGGAAAATGTCTATTTAGGTTGTCTGCCCATTTTTAATTGGGTTCTTTGTCTTTTTGGTGTTGGGTTGTATATCTTTATATATTTTGGATATTAACCTTTATTGCATATATCATCCTCAAATATCTTCTCCCATTCATCGGGTTGTCTTTTTGTTTTGTTGGTAGTTCCTTTTGCTGTGCAGAGGTTTTTCATTTTAATGTACTCCCACTTGTTTATTTTTACTTTTGTTGCCTTCATTTCTGCTGTCAGATCCAAAAAATCATTGCCGAGACTGATATCAAGGAGCTTACTGGCTATGCTTTCTTCTAGGAGCATTATGGTGTCAAGTCTTACATTCAAGTCTTTAATCTATTTTGATTTAATTTTTACGTTTAAGATAGTGGTCCAGTTTCATTCTTTTGCATAAATACCCTTTATTGAAGAGACTGTTCTTTTCCCATTGTTTATTCTTGGCTCCTTTGGCATAAATTAATTAATTGTACATGTGTGGGTTTATTTCTAGGCTCTATTCTGTTCCACTGGTCTATGTGTCTGTTTTTATGTCAATACTATAATATCTTGATTACAATAGCTTTGTAGTTTGAAATCATGGTGCATGATGCCTCCAGCTTTGTTCTTCCTTCTCAGGATTGATTTGGCTATTTGAGATCTTTTGTGATTCCATATTAATTTTAGGATTATTTGTTCTATTTCTGTGAAAAATACCATTGAAATATTGATAGGGATTGCATTGAATCTATAGATTGCTTTGAGTAGTATGAACATTTTAACAATATTAATTCTTCCAATCCATGAAGACATTTTGTGTGTTTCAAAATGTCTTTTCTTAATGACTTATAGTTTTCAGTGTACAGATCTTTCATGTCATTGGTTAAATTTATTCCTAGATATTTTATTCCTTTTGATGCAATTTTTAATGGGATTGTTTTATTAATTTCTCTGATAGTTCCTTATTAGTTGAGAGAAATGCAACAGACACTTGTATATTGACTTTGTAGCCTGCAACTCTTCTGTATTTATTTATTAGTTCTAACAATTTTTTGGTAGAGTCTATAAATATCATGTTATCTGCAAGTAGCGAAATTTTACTTGTTCCTTTCAGATTAGGATTTGTCTTTTATTCCTTTTTCTTGCCTAATTCTTCTTGCTAAGACTTCCAAATACTATGTTGAATAAAAGTGGCAAGAGTGGGCTTCCTTGTCTTCTCCTGATCTTAGCAGAAAAGCTTTCAGCTCTTCATCACTGAGTGTGATGTTAGCTGTGGGCTTGTCTTATATGGCTTTTATTAAGACATCACCCATTTAATAAAGTTTGTTGGACTGAGATTTTGGAGGCAGATGTACCTGTGTTTGAGACTTGATGTTGTAGCCTACTAGTTGTATAAATGGGTAAGTTAATTTATTTCTCTGAATTGTTCTCCAATCTGTAAAATGTGGGTAATATTAGATACATTATATGTTAATTTGGGGATTAGTGGAATAAAGTATGTATTTAGAGTATGCAGTGGAATGCAACTGTATTTAGAAATAGGACCTTTAAAGAGGTTATTACATTAAAATGAGGCTCCAGGGGCGCCTGGGTGGCTCAGTCAGTTAAGCGTCTGTCTTCAGCTCAGGTCATGATCCCAGGGCCCTGGGATCGAGCCCTACATTGGGCTCCCTGCTCAGGGGGGAGCCTGCTTCTCCCCATCCCTCTGCTGCTCCCCCTGCTTGTGCTCTCTCTCTCTCTGTCAAATAAATAAATAGAATCTAAAAAAAAATTAAATAAATAAAAATTAAATAAAATAAAATGAGGCCCCAGTCCAATCTGATTGATGTCCTTAGAAAAAAAAGATATCTGACACAGAGACAGCAAGGATTTGCATGAGTAGAGGAATTCCCTGTGAGGACACAGCAAGAAGGTAGCAATCTGTGAGCCAAGGAAAAAGGCCTCGGAAGAAATCCAGCCTTGATCTTGGGCTTCTAGACTCTAGAACTATGAGAAAATTAATTTCCATTGTTTAAGCCACTCAGTCTGTAGTATTTTGTTATGGCAGCCCTAGCAAACTAAGATAAGATAAAATAATTCCTTGAGAATTATAAGTTAGGAAATTGCATAATATATTCATAAAGAAACTGTAAATGTCTTCAATATGTAAAGTCTATTAAAATGTCCAATTTCCTTTCAAAAACTTTACAGATTTCTCCACTTAATTCTATAAATGAATTCCTTCTCCTTGAACACTAAAATGCAAAGTAAATAAGAAATGGTTATTCAAGCTTAGTTTTCAGTTTTAATTCATACTTCCACAACTGAATTGTTTTCACCTATTTTCTATTTGACAAGATTTAAGCTACATTATGAACTAAACTATTTTCTGAATTGGGCAGAAGACAAAATGTCAATTATACCATTGTTTACTTGAAAAATATATTGTAAGTTTCAAACAACTATTTTAACATCGAATTTTCAGAGTATAGTGAAGTCATTTAGGAACTACCTTGTACCTTAATGTGCATATGCTGTGACATAAACTTACTAAGTACCCTAGCATACCTTAAAAGTATGTTAACTGTACATAACTTCTGACCAAATTTTTTATTACAAGGATCCTAGATTTCTTTTTTTATTGACATCCCCCTTAAATCAGTGCTGTGAAGAACACAATTCAGCTACAAGCTGTATTTAGATGACCTGTACTTTGCTGTTAGCTTTTACTATTACCCTTTGTCTTACTTATACTAACAAAATTGTTCTCTGACCTTTTTTCTCATTCTTCTATCATCTATCACAACCTTTGAAAGGACCATGAGGGGACATGTTGGTAAGATACCTACTGACATCATCTGAGTTCCTAAATATTGAGGGCTGAGTTTATTTCTTCCTATTTAATACCTGCATGTTTTGTTTCATGGTTTCTCTATGGCATCATTAAATACCTGAATTGTCCTTAAAAGGAAGGTGTTGTTACCGGCATTTAATTATTGAGTACTAAAGTAACCTAGATGACATGGGAGCATATCACTCTAGCAGCTCAAAAATATACAAGGTACAACCAAGTCCATTTCAAATAAGGGAGAAAAATCACTCTATATTTTCTTAAAATCTGTCTTATTTACTTATTTTTACAAAAGCCTCTTCCTTACTGGAATTATTAATCCCAAGAAATCAAAGGACAGAACATCAGGCAATCAACATGTACCAAGGATATGTTCTTCTCTCTTCTACCTATAACTGATATTTTAATAGACACCTACTACTTCTGTGCTGTTCCTGGAATGCACTCAGATGTCACTTCTCTGCCGTCACCATGTTGTGTTTTTAAAAGCCACATATTGATTTCATTTCCATGCACTACAGTTTTCAATACTAGTGGGACTCTTCGTGTTTCCTCCATGTTTTACTTTAATACATTCACATCTATAGAACATGCAACTGCAGCATGGTAATGGTACCTGTGTCTGTACCATCTCAAAAACAAACTTGTTTAACTAAGAAGAGGAGAAAATTTATGTTCAGATTATTGACCTATAAGCATATAAAAAGTAAGACTACCATTATTTACAAGTGGTTTAACACTTTCTTTTCTGAATAAATGTGGAGAGGTTGGTTAATTATACACTGAAAATGTGGAAGAGTTTTTTTACACTTTCTGAATGCTATTTTTTTTTCCACATAATTACCTTTAAAGTAAGATAAGCATCTTTGTACTCCTTTAACTATAATAGATGTATATTCTCTAACATATTTTACATACCCTAAATACATTCATTAAATATTAAAACTTTGCCATCAGAAATTCACTTTCCTATTCTAAGACTTGTACAAGTGTAAAGGTTCAAATGTGGGAAGGCTTCACTATAATATTTTTCTCAGACTATACCTCAAATACAACACATGGTCATTAAGAGCCTACAGTATGAAAGGCACTATTCTAAGGCTTTCAAAGAATCAGAGGTAATTAAGACATTGTTCCTATTCTCTGTGGCAGGAAAACTGACACTACCTCGCTGCCGCTATGAAATAAATCCTATGTGAAATGGTATGCCAATACTTGAAAATAGATGCTTTTAAGAAAAAAATTAAGTGACTAAAAGGAGAAAAAATTACGTAAAAGTAATTGAAGCATTTGTACAGTATATATCCTCCAAGATGAACCAGTTGCAGGTAGTTTTATAGGTGAATTGCATGCATTCATCAAAAAAAGGAAATACGTTACACTAAAAGATAATATGAAAAAAGCTACACAGTCCGTTATGGACATAGATGCTGAAAATACATTTTATAAACATGAACAGGTAGTCTTAATTTTAAAATGTCTTTAAATTTGTCTTTTAAATGTCCTAAATAAATTAGGATAGAATGAAAATGCCTTAATATTTTTAAAGTATACAAAAATAAAGAATAAACATTGGTCTTAATAAAACACATGAGGCATTCATGGGACACTCAGGTGGCTCAGTCAGTTAAGTGTCCAAATCTTGGTTTTGGCTCAGGTCATGATCTCAGGGTTATGAGATCAAGCCTCGAGTTGGGCTCTGCACTCAGCAGAGTGTACGTGAGATTCTCTCCCTCTCCCTCTGCCCCTCCCTCTACTCGCACACTCTCTCTCTCTAAAATAAATAAATAAATCATTTTTTAAAAAAACAATAAACAAATAGGGGCGCCTGGGTGACTCAGTTAAGTGTCTGCCTTCAGCTCAGGTCATGATCCCGGAGTCCCAAGATGGAACCCTGCATCAGGCTCCCTGCTCGGTGGGGAGACTGCTTCTCCCTCTGCCCTTCACCCCACTCGTGTTCTCTCTCTCTCTCACTCTCTCTGTCTCTCTCTCAAATAAATAAATGAAATCTTTAAGAAAAAAAATAAACAATAAAAAAATAAATAAAGCACATGAGGTATTTCAGTCTAAAGTCAGAATCAACATCAACAATCAACAAAATCAACACGTTTTCTTGAGGAGCTAATTGATATACAAATAAAACAAAATAAAAAATGTTTTTATACCATAGGGGAGAAAGTTTCACAATAAGCATTATTTGTGGATTTTTTAGAGTTTCCACCAAAAATTCCAAAAGAATCAAGCAAGAAATTAAAGTAGTCATTTATAAGAGAAAATAAGTAACCACCTTTAATATATCTTATGTCAGCCATGGTCCAGGAGCCCATAGAGAACAATGACTTTGGCAATCACCCGTGGATGAGAGAGCCTTTGTGGACATCCGGGTTTCCAGAGAAGTTCCAACACTCCGTTATTCGAGAGAGAGAGAGAGAGAGAGAGAGAGAGAGAGAGAGAGAGTTGGGCTCTACACTCAGCACAGAGTCGGCTTGAGATTCTCTCCCTCTCCCCCTGCCCCTTCCCTCTGCTCGCATACTCTTTCTCTTTGACTTTACCTATATTACTCTTCCCCTAAGATGTCATGGCTTAGGGCGAAGAAAGTTCTTTCCTGGACCCATGATGTATCCCAGAGGAAAAGGGAGAGTGTGTGAATGAGCACCCAGCTTCTCCGGTTGTGTGGGACACTGCCAAAGAGGCTCATTTCACTCTCAAGCCATCCAGAGTACTGAATCGTGACTTACATGATGAGGAACTGGAAGAGGTGGGGGAGTAGCAGATCGAACTCTTGGAGGACATCAGAGAGATATGGATGCTAACGGTATCACTCATGCTATCAAGAAGCACTTCCATGAGCTGCTGGGAATATTTCACCTGCAGATCCCCCAGATGGCCCACAGGTACCCACAGTGTTCCATATGCCTCAACCACACACACTCCCATCCCACGGCCAGCTCCCTGGGTATGCTGTCGGCAGCAGAATGAGTGAGCTTTGTAAAACAGCTAGTGAGCAAGAACAGAAAGCCAGCTGAATCTGCAGGCCAGAAGACGCCACAAACTCAAGCCTTGATCCCATCTTTGGGAAAACAAAACAAAATAAAAACCCTCAGCCTTGTCCATTGCTGGTTCCAGAGAAGGCATATAAACTTAAGAATTCTGCCACAAGAGTGAGCAAGAAGCATGAAGCAGGTGTACCCACAGAAGTTCAAGATAGCCTCAGAATCTCAGCAGGGGTAACAGAAGGTATCTCTTTCCAAAGACAGTAAAGACTGGAGAAGGTAACTGGTACTTCAAATGTGAAGAAAGCAATGCAAGACTTCAAAGAACACACACACACACACACACACAAGGTAGCATGATACCATCAAACAATGACAACCTTCTGGTAACTGAACACAAAGACTTCTGCACCTTAAGATACGGTCTGCAGATAAAGATTTCAAAATAGCTGTTTTAGGGAAACTCAATGAGCTACCAAAACACACAGAAAGACAATCCAATGAGATCAAGAAAATAATATAGGTAAAAAAAATGAGAAGTTTAACAAAGAGGTAAAAAAGGACCAAATTTCAAAACTGAAGAACACAGTGAATGAAATGAAAAATGCCATAGAAAGCATTGCTATCAGACTTGATCTAGCAGAAGAAAACATCTGTGAGACTGAAGATAGAACTTTGAAATTATCCACTCAGAGGAAAACAATTAAAAAGAAATGAAAAGGAGTGAAGAAAGCCTACTTTATCTATGAAATATATCAAAAGGACCAATTTATGACTCGTTGGAGTTCTGGAGAAAAGAGAAAGAAGGGGAAAAGAAAACTTATTTAAAGTAATAATGATCAAGAACTTCCCAAATCTGCAGAGAGACTTGGATATCCAAGTTCATGAAGCTTGTATGTGACCAAACAAAATCAACTAAAAGAAACCTTGTCCAAGACACATTATAATAAAACTGTGAACAAAAACAAAGAGAGAATCTTAAAAACAACAAGAGAAAAAGTTTATAACTTTCAAGGGAACCTCTGTAAGGCTATCAGCAGATTTCTCAGCAGAAATCTTACAGGCTGGAAAAGAGTGTGATATAGTCAAAGGGCTGAAAGAAAAAAGACCTGCCAACCAAGAACACTTTACCTGGCAAAACTATCCTTCAGCAATGAAGGGAAGATAAAGACTTTCCCAGACAAACAAAAGCTGAGGGAATTCATTACCACTGGACTTGCCTTACAAGAAATGCTAGAGTTCCTCAAGCTGTAATGAAAGGAAGCTAAAAATAACATAAAAACATATGAAAATATACAACGCTCTGATAGAGGTAAGTATATAGTCAAATTTAGGATACCCCCAAACTATACTGTATGGTATGAAGTGGTGGCATTTCACCATTTAACTTTAGTATAAAGTTTAAATGATAAAGTATTGAAAATAACTATAGCTACAATAATTTGTTAATAAATACACAATATAAAAAGAGATACATAGTGGCATTAAAAACATAAAAGGGGGAGGAAAAGGGCAGAGTTTTTGTATGCAACTGAAGTTAACTTGTTATCAACATAAAATAGACTATTATACTTATAAAATGTTTAATGTAAGCCTCATGGTTATTGCTAAATAGCAAAAACCTACAGGAGAGTCACAAAAATAAAGAGAACAGAATCAAAGCACAACCTCTACAGAAAATCATTTCCCAAAACATGGCAAGAGGAAGAAAGGAACAAGGGACAAAACTGCCATCAAATAATTAATAAAATGGCATTCATTGCAGGATACAAAATCAACATACAGAAATCAATTGTTTCTATATACTAACAATAAAACATCTGAAAAAGACTATTCCATTCACAATAACATTGAAACAATATGCTTAGGAATAAATTTAACCAAGAAAGTAAAAGATCCATATGATAAAAACTGTAAGATTTTAATTTAAAAAAATTGAAGAAAGTGCAAATAAATAAAAAGATATTCCATGCTCATAATTGGAAAAATTAATGTTGTTAAAATGTCCTTACTACCCAAAGAAATCTACAGATTTAATATAATCCCTATCAAAATACCAATGGCATTTTTCACAGAACTAGAACAAATAATCCTAAAATTTGACCCGGAATAACCAAAGCAATATTGAGAAAGAACAAAGCTATCGTGCTCCCAGATTTCAAACAATACTACAAAACTATAGTTCAAAACAGTCTGGTACCGGCACAAAAACAGGCACATTGAACAAATAGTCCAGAAATAAATTCACACATATATGATAAATTAATCTACAGAAAAGGAGGCAAGAATATACAATGGGGGATGCAGTCTCTTAAATGGCATTGGGAAAACTGGACAGCCACGTGCAAAAGGAGGAAAGTGTACCACTATCTCACACACTATACAAATTCAGCTCAAAATGCATTAAAGACTTGATTCAAGACCTAAAACTATAAAACTCCTAGAAGAAAACATAAGTGGTAAGCAACTTATCATAGGTCTTAGTGACATTTTTGGGGGGCCTGACTCCATCAGCAAGTGCAACGAAAGCAAAATTAAAGTACTGGGACTATACCAAAATAAAAGGCTTTTGCGCAGCAAAGGAAACTATCAGCAAAATGAAAAGGCGACCTACTGAATGGGAAAAAATATTTGCAAATGATATATCTGATAGGTAGCTAATATCCAAAATATAGAGAGAACTGATACAACTCAAAAGCAAAAGAAAAAAATAGTCTGATAAAAAAAAAATGGGCAGAAGATCTGAAAAGGCGTTTTTCCAAAAAAGACATACAGATGCCCAAAAACACATGAAAAGATGCTCAATATCATTAATCTTCAGGGAAATACAAAAATCACAATAAAACATCACCTCACACCTGTGAGAATGGCTAAAATCAATAAGATAAAACATAAGTGTTGGCAAAAAGAATCCTTGTGCACTGTGAGTGGGAATGTAAATGGGTGCGGCCGCTATGGAAAACAATCTGAAGGTTCCTCAAAAAATTAAAAACAGAACTACCATATGATCCAGCAATTCCATTCATGGGTATTCGTTTGAAGAAAATGAAAACACTAACGTGAAAAACATATGCACCCCTATGTTCATTGCAGCATTATTTGTAATAGCCAAGACACGGAAGCAACCTAAGTGTCTAGCAACAGATGAATGGACAAAGATACGGTATGTATGTACAATGGAGTATTAGCCACAAAAAAGAACACAATCTTGCCATTTGCAGCAATATGGATAGACCTTGAGGGTTTTATACTAGGGGAAATAACTCAGAGAAAAACAAAATTATTTCACTCACGTGTGAAATCTAAAAAACAAACACGCAAAACAAAGCCTGACTCCTAGAGAACAGACTAATGGTTGCCAGAGGAGAAGAGGGCAGGCGGTGGGAGGGAAATGGGTGAAAAGGTACAAACTCCTAGTTATAAAACAAATAAGTCATGGGATGTATTGTAGATCATGGGGAATGTAGTCAATAACATTGTGTTAACTCTGTATGGTGACAGCCGGTAACTAGATGCATTATGGTGATCATTTCACAATATACATAAATGTCAAATCACTGTGCTGTACACCTGAAACTAATATGATATTGTATTTAACTACACTTCAACTAAAAAAAGTTATTTATACTGTTCTTGCCATATATTCATACATTTGGAATTACTGCAAACTAAAATGTTAGCATTTAAAAAAGAGAATATGACTAAATATCTCTGAAGATAACACTCATAATATTGTATAGATGGCAGTTAAAATACCAGAAGGAGGACATGAACTGAAAAAAGTCTCCAAACACAATTACTTTTCCTTTAAACTATTTATATAATATAATGATCTAGTTTTTAAATAGGATGTTACATTCTTACTATTTTTATTGTATAGTTAATAGTGGTTTTATACTACATAGATTATTTTGTATGTTTCAGATATTACATTGAAAAATTTTCTAAGATATGTCCCCCTAGAGTACACACTGAATTATGTAAATATAAAAATGCAGAATCCCAAACAAAACTAGCAAACAGTATCCTCCAAAAAACCACAATTAATGGTTTCAACTTTTAAAATCACTTTATATTTCCCAAGATTTCTTTGTGAATTGGTCATTTTGGATCTTTTATAAAATACAACTCCACCCAAAGGGAAGATAAATATATTAGATGAAGGGTTTTTAATTACTATTTTAAAAAATAACTAATTATCAGTGACTTCCGAAAATGACCAAAGATTCAGCAAATAAATGGTATCAGTGTATAATAGACAGTATGAAATTTAAGGACATGCACCAAAAAAAAAAAACACATTTTAGTAACAAAAGAAAGCTATTTTTAAGGAATTTGATATTTCCCAAAGAATCAAAATAGGATTCATCAAAAAAATACAACTTTGTTGAATTGACCCATACTTGTTTTATGATGTATATTGATTTTAATCACCAGAATATAAACATAAGAACAAGTCACTTCTCGTACTGTTTGTCTCCAGCACCTAGAACAATATCTGAGCAGATGTTCAAAATCAGCTTTTTTTTAAAAGATTTTATTTATTTATTCGACAGAGATAGAGACAGCCAGTGAGAGAGGGAACACAAGCAGGGGGAGTGGGAGAGGAAGAAGCAGGCTCATAGCGGAAGAGCCTGATGTGAGGCTCGATCCCGTAACGCCGGGATCACGCCCTGAGCTGAAGGCAGATGCTTAACCGCTATGCCACCCAGGCGCCCCTCAAAATCAGTTTTGAATGAATAAATGAATCATATCTGGAGACAATGCACTATAATCTTTTAAATGTTTAGGATACCTAAATAGTGGTAAGTCAGCTCCAGCCACCAAAATATACTGTGCTATATTTCAAATCTCAATAAAAATAATTTGGAAAGTTTCCCTTTTTCATTTACAAAATTAACGGAGTTATGTAAGTGCAAAATAATTCCACTTTTCATGGCCTCTATTCACTAGTCTTTCCATCTTTGTTCTTTTTAAAATTAAGCATTAGCCCATATAGAAGCAGAAACCAGAAAGACCTAAATTTGATATGTTCATTCTTGTTATGGATCAGACGTAGCATGAGTGCCTTTGAGGAAAAGAAATTAAGTTGCAAGGTGCTGTAGTAGTGGATTGTGGGAAGAGTGGAGAAGGACAAAGAGGCAGGAGATTTTTAATCATAGGCTTTAATTTAAATCAGAAATTTCTGCTGAGAATTCCTTTGATAATTGCTTCTAATTTCTCTATCATTTGTCTTCTGTGTTTTTAGCTATGTTCATTATGGGGAAGATTTTAAATTTAAAATAATTGTGCATACTGAGTTCTCTATTGCCTCAATTTTCATTTCATTACATTCCTTTAATATTATAATGAACAATGTATTCTCATGCATCCAGTTATTAAGGAACATTTGACTAGTCAAATACAACTTTAGAAACCTTACATTCTATTATTTTGGTATTCTATTTTAATGCATTCTTATAGTTTTTATTGTTTTTATTATACCAGTTTTCAGATCTAATTAATTCTGCCAGCACAATAGCTTGTTAAAATGCTTTGAGACGGTAAACAGTGGAGATGTATGCTGTATATATATATATATATATACACAAACGGTTTGATTATTTTAAGTAAAGTGATTGGATGTTAATTGCTTAAAATGAGTAAATTCATTCAAAACAGTTAAATCTGCTGTGTGCATAAAAAACTGCAAGATCAAAATAAAAATATTGGGAGCTCCATATAATGCTACTCCCTCCTAATAATATTCAAAAACAAACAGTACATTTTATATTGTACCCAGAAGGATTGTCATCCAGTTCCTAGTTACAAGGAATCACACCTTATTTCTAGATAGTATATATATATTTTTTAAAGATTTTATTGATTTATTAGAGAGAGAGAGAGCGTGCACAAGCAGGGGAGCAGCAGGCAGAGGGAGAAGGAGAAACAGGCTCCCTGTTGAGCAAGGAGCCTGACGTGGGCTCAATCCCAGGACCCTGGGATCATGACCTGAGCTGAAGGCAGATGTTTAACTGACTGAGCCCCTCAGGCGCCCCGATCTTGATAGTATACTGATCTTGGCTATCTAATGTATTAGGATGTGAGTTTAGTCTAAATGAAAACCCACTTATACAAGTCAGATGTCAGTATCTAGGCTGACTCATTAGATCTTCTGCTTAAAGTGACCAGATGTCTAGGTTCCTTTTTTCTTGTTTTTACCATCCATCATGCCTTGTACTTTCCCTTTAAAGCATAAAATGGAAGTTGCACACATGACTTCCTCTCACATCCCAATGGAAGACATTTATCAATGACCCCACCTAGCTGCAAGGGAGGCTGCCAAGCAGTGTTTATTCTAAGCAACCATAGCCCAACTAAAACTTGAGAGAATAAGCAGGAATCTCTTCCACAAGAAGTAAATACAATGAAAGCCCACAAATTCATAAAATTACTTCACATTTTTTAAAAAATGTAAAAGTTTATGGTTTTCAGTTATGTAATTCAGAATTTAGAGCCTCCCCATTATGTGGTCATAACTGAATTTCAAAAAGGAAGTAATAATCAGGGAACATATTAATTTTTTTCAACATGATTTTGAATATTGCTCGAAGTAATACTAATCCAAATGGAGTCAAACTTTATTAGAAGGTGCCATCCGCAAAAATGTATCATTAAAACATAATGATATGTTTCTGTTCTCTTACATTGCTTTCCTGTGTTGGACACTGATAATCACCCAGCATCCTTTCTTCCTCTCTCCTCTTTCCTAAATAATCCCTGTTTAATTCAAGTATTCACAGAGAAAGCCTCTCTCTCTCTCTCTCTCTCTCTCTCACACACGCACACACACACACACACACACACACACACACACACACACCAGGACAAGAACAAAAAACAGCAGGTACCTCACAATCATAAGAAAACCAACCTGTGTGTAAAGCTGTTGTTGCAGCGAGCAGAGTGGAGAGGCGAACAGAACTTGGATCCTTGATGAGAAGATTGAGCTGCTGGATCAACCTAGCTCGAGGCCATCCAGCACAGGCAATACATTTTCTTATTTTTAAACTGGCTTCCGTCAATTTCTCAATCACTTGTTCCACACAGCATCCTAACTGATGTGTACTTCTATGCTCTTCACTACTTACAAAAGCATTGAGCAATATGATTTCTAGAATAAACACAACTCGGAGAAACAAAATTCTAACCAAAAATTGTCACATTTTCATGGAACAATTTCATATATATCCTGAATAAGTGTGGATAGGACTAAAACGATACAACTTAAGTTTTAGATGATCAAATCAAAACATTGTAATTTTTCAAGGCACTGATTTCGATAAGGATTCACTGAAAGATGTATAATTTCTCATCTAACCATGTATCAGTGTGACCCTCTGAATTTCAATTGAGTACAGAAACACAGCCATTAAATCAAGGACAGATGCCTATTTGTCCAGCACTAAAAAACCAAGCGTCTGCCTGCTAAGATATGTCTACCAATGTACTTTTTTAAAGGCTTTTTTGTTTTCATTAGGTTTATCTTCCACAGGAAGAATCCCGGAAGCTTATCTATTTTCACAGGCCAGAAGTGCTGAATTATTTAAATGGAACTTCAAACGTTCTCACTTTGCAGTAGGAATTGTCCTTAAAGGATCTTATAATAGTTAGATGCTATTGCAAACAAGTATTTATTTCCCTGACTGAAAGAAGAAACTATTGTATACTACCTGACTGTTTTTTTTTTCTCAGCCTTCTTTCTTTTATGTGATTACTATTCGCGACTTATTTACCATTTATTACACTTTGTATCACGAGACACATCATTATAATTGTCAGTCCTATTTAAGATTTTTTTTTTTAAAGGTTTTATTTATTTATTTGACAGAGAGAGAGACAGCCAGCGAGAGAGGGAACACAAGCAGGGGGAGTGGGAGAGGAAGAGGCAGGGTCACAGCGGAGGAGCCTGACGTGGGGCTCGATCCCATAACGCCGGGATCACGCCCTGAGCCGAAGGCAGACGCTTAACGACTGAGCCACCCAGGCGCCCCCTATTTAAGGTTTTGAAAGAGAGTGAAAGAGATAGATGTTTTAGACCTCTGAATAAGAAGTGAAGTAATATTAACATGTGACTGAATGTTGGCTGCTTGAGTGAAACAGATGATCTGATGGCTTCTAAAGGGAACACATTCTGGGCTGAGATAATGTTAACATAACTAACTAAGGCCTCCTGAAAGAATGAAAATAAAAATAGATGGGCTGCTTATAACTTCACACGGCACATAGTTTTCAGTCCACAGCAATTTACCACAAATTGGTTCCCTACCTGTTAAAAGCAAAAGATAAAAAGCATTGATATAATCTAGCACACAGGCTAGCAAATCATATAATTGAATTAGAGTCTCAGATTGAAACAAAGAAAAAGTTAATATCACAGCTTCTTAGTTTTACAAAGGATAAAGAAATAGAAATTGTAGATGTGGATGAAGGAGAAAATTATACATTCGTTTGAAGACATGGAAAGGTGAATTTTTTCCTTAGTAAACTTGTGAATAAATAAGGACATAATACATTTCATATAATTTAGTAATGCTCTCGGAAGTCATCATGACAAGATGCCAATATCACAGTTGGTTAAGAGCATAAAACCAGAATACTGGGGTTTAAATCTTGGGCTTACCACTTACTGGTTGTGTGCCTTTAAGCAAATTAATGAACATCTCTGGTCCTCAATTTCCTCACCGGCAAGATGGAGATAATGATAGTAATAGTAAGTAGTTTATAGTGTTGTTACGAGGATTAAAGAGTAAATATAGGTAATTATTTAGAGCAGTACAAGTACTCAAAGGACATCAACTACTATTAGTAACTCCATAGACAAGAAAATGTCAATTCATTCTGTAAACGTAAGAAATGTTAACTAAAAGCATACTGTAATGTTTTTCTATTTCAACTTTTAGTGGTCATACAAGTACATAATGATATGTGAGTCTATTTGGTAGCCTTGTTGAGAGGAAAATGTAAACCTGCAGTCTGTTTCCTTACCTATCTAAATATTGGTTTCTTTCAGTTTATGTTTTTTAAATAATGAATATACTGGTTATAGTCACAAAGTATAAACCCCTCAAATAGCTAAAAAGGCTTCTTTTAAATATATTCATTACATTTAACATATTGCAACCACTTATCTGGCACATTATCAAAGATAAAAAAAATAATATATTTTAACTAGTATATTCGGTATTTTATTTTCACTTAGTTCGGATTTTTTATTTTTTATTTATTTTTTTTATTTTTTAAGTGGGGGCAGAAGGAGAGGGAGAGAGAGAATTTTACTCAGGCTCCACACCCAGCACAGCCAGACATGGGGCTTGATCTCACAACCCTGAGATCATGACCTGAGCCAAAATCAAGAGTCGGATGCTTAACCAGTCGAGCCGCACAGGTGCCCCCAGATTGTTTTTAAATAACAACTATTTCTCTTTGACCTAAGTAATCAAAATTCATTTATTTTCATCACATTGCTCCCAAATCAATCTGCTTCCCAAATTATAAATATTGGGATATCACGGCCTTTCCATGTAGCATGTGCTACTTTGCACTTGGAAGTCAAACATCGGTCATAATCATCAAATACTTATTACATACCAGCCAGATTCAAGGCGTCTCTTGGGCTGCAGGTAAGTAAGCCAAAGAACTTTAGAACTGGAAGGACCCCAGAATGTGTTGGACAACTCCCTCTTTTCATCGGTGAAGAAACTGTTGCCCATAAAATGACTCAAAACAAGAGAGAAGCTAAAGGTCCCTGGCTTTGGCCAGGCAGAATTCTCAGATCCTGTTCACTACGTTCCACTGCTTAATATTTGCAGAGTCCCTGTTCTCAGGTTATGGCCAAGTAACTAGAAAACTTGCTTTTCTGTAGAACAGCAAATGGATTTGATTCTAAAGGCATTGTTATGGCCTTTTATAGAGTTATATTGAGACCTGAAGAAGGTGCTATCTTCAATTCCACTACAGATACAGTGCTATTAATAGATCCCCCCAAAATGGTGATATCCATAGTCCTATCTAAAGTTTGTGATAGAATCATTATGTTATCCTGATTAAAGAAATTGCTCTCCTTTGGTCAATCTGCCCCAGCTATTATCTGAGAACATGTAATCAAAAAGTGCTGGATGACATGTTCTAACAAGAAAAAATGCAGTTGTGAGTTATTAGAAGATGGTGGTTGAAAAAAAAACAGTAAGAAAAAAACAAACTGCAATAAGATATTCTTGAATCCTGACATATTTCTTAGAAGACACAATTTTAATCAATCAGAATATTTGTATTATCTATTTTCATTTTACTTTACACACAGTGACAATTAGAGAAAAATCTTTTCTGAAGAGCAAAGAAGAGGGCTAAGCATCTACCTAATGAATCTTATCCATGTTGAGACCAAACCCTAGAATTCTGTAGGAAATTTCACTTATTTTTCAATTGCTATTTTTAAGCTGAACGTTCTGATTAATTGCCTTAATATTCAATTCTCTTTGTTAATATAAATTCAACCACAGAAAGGCCAGTAATTCAGGAGCACTTAAAATGGGGAGAATTTCCATACCTCCTGACTCCTATTTGACAAAATAGTTTTTTGCTATTTCTTTTTTTTTTTTTTTAAGATTTTATTTATTTATTTGACAGAGATAGAGACAGCCAGCGAGAGAGGGAACACAAGCAGGGGGAGTGGGAGAGGAAGAAGCAGGCTCCTAGTGGAGGAGCCTGATGTGGGGCTCGATCCCATAACACCGGGATCATGACCTGAGCCAAAGGCAGACGCTTAACCGCTGTGCCACCCAGGCGCCCCAGTTTTTTGCTATTTCTTAAGACCCATTTGTATCACTGTAATTGGTGAAAGTAACATGCACACTTACATACAAATTTGGCAGAATATGAATGTTTAAATAATTTTAAAATTCACGACTCCTTTGTTACTCTCCTCTCTCTTCACCATACTAGAGAGTCAGTGTACCATCCCTGCCTTCCTGGAATGTTTTTAAAATTATGCCCTTTGGTTCAAGAAAAAATAGGTAATATCTTTGTTGGTAATGATTCAGATTCTAGTTTTAATGGTAATCAATGTCAAATGTAAAAAAAAATAAATAAATAAGGGGAAAGTAGAGCTTAAGAGAGGATGTGGATTGGCGATTCCTGTAAATGTGAAATAAGAGAGCTCCGGAGATCCAGAGCAGTGAGGAAACTCACCCGTTACCCTGGAAAAATTCTTGAGAGGAAGACCATGAGACCCAAGAGAGGAATGGCTGTGTGGTCCATCTAAGAAGTTTGTACCGAAGGCAGAAATCAGCCAACTGAGCTGATGATGCTGGGTTGACCAATGTTCTGTGACCTAAGAAAAATATTAAAGCAGCAATAAGCTGATCGACCTGAAACAACCATTCTTAATGGTAATCAGTATTGATGGATGATTAATGACTTCTAATTCTCCTCCTACCTCCAAACCATGGCACAATTCTCATTGAAGCTTGAGAAGGAAAAACTCTGTTTCACCATTCACCGGGTAGTCAGACTATGCTTAATAGAATATAACATGAATGCAGCCAAGCTTAAAAGGTAGATAAGTGACACCAGGGAAGAGACCAGTGCAATATTCAGGGCTGCTTAAACAGATAATACGTACACCAGACCAAGTGGTACCGTATGTACTTATAGCAAGAAAGGAGAGAAAGTGTATATAAGATCCAATCCCTTGTGGTGTACCACCCCTGGTCCAACAAATCCATTCCACAGGCATCACAGGCAGTGTGGCTGCATGCACCCCAATTTTTGCTGCAGTATAAGGACCCCAAACTCTCCCGTATTGGGTCTGAAATACAGAAAGTTAGAGGTGTGCCTGTGGGCCATTGAAACATTTCTTTCTTTTTTTTTTTTTTTATTTTCTATGTATCATCTTTGTTTTTTTAAGATTTCATTTATTTATTTATTTATTTATTTATTTATTTATTTATTTATTTATCAGAGAGTAAGAGGGTGAGAGAGCGCACAAGTAGGGGGAGTGGCAAGCAGAGAGAGAAGCAGGCTCCCCGTTGAGTGAGGAGCCTGATGAGGGACTCGATCCCAGGACCCTGGGATCATGACCTGAGCCAAAGGCAGACGCTTAACCAACTGAGCCACCCAGGCGCCTGTCTTCATTTTTTTTTTTTAAGATTTTATTTATTCTGAGAGAGAGCACACAAGCGAAGGAGTGGGTGAGGGAGAAGCAAACTCCCTGCTGAGCAGGGAGCCCAATGTGGGGCTGGATCCCAGGACCCTGGGATCATGACCTGAGCTAAAGACAGACACTTAGCCAACTGAGCCACCCAGGTGCCCCAATTTAACTGCTTTTTAAATAAATTAATTAAATGCAGAAATTAAAACCTCCTCAACACACATTCAGAGACAGCTGACAACAGCAACAAAATGGTTCTCTCCTCCATCTTCTGCGTCTGCTCTTACTCCTTTTTCTCTATAACTCCTGTTTCCCCAGTTAGAATTTAAAAAGCCATCCTAGTCTCCTAGGCTCCATCAACCTGCTATCCAGGTTTTGCTCACGTCCCTGGCTAACCTCTAGTGAAACATGATGACCATCTCCGTGTATCTAACCTCTCTCACCATCCTTAAGATCCTCACTACTTCTCATTACTTCCAGTCACTTCCTCTCACTAAATTCTCACTACTTCTTACCATCGTGCGGTCTGCTTCAGTGCATAAGTGATAGTGAAAACCAGTAACTCAAAAACGACAGGTTTTCCCCTCTCTCTGAGAGTAGAGCGCTCCTGTGAAAGCGTTCATTAGCTGAAACAACATAAACAAAGAAGTAACCACCATAGCGTAAAAGTGAAAATTCTCTTCGCCTTTCTTTGGGGTTAGTGAAAGCAGGTAAGAACGCAGGTCTTTTGCAGAAGTGAGCTTTAGGAAAGCAAGGGAGACCTGTACTTGTGTTTGTGCAAAAAAAGTGATTATGTACGCCCACATATATTAATAATGTTTTACTTAATATCAGTGACTGTTTTGAACTATCTCTTCTTATTTTTTCTTCTTCTTCATCCCATTCTAATCTACTGACTTTCCAATCGTACCCACCCCCACACAGAGCTTTGTACCTACACAAACATGCATCACATGGACCCGCAGAGTCAGTTCACCCACTTTGACTGAGTGATTTACAATGTCTATTTTTATAAAGAAAAATATCTAAGACCAATTATAAATAATAATAGTACCTTTAAATATATGATATAGGTTCACAATTTTCACATATTCGTACAGCTTGCCAGCACAGATTGCTTGGTTGACTAAATTCAGAAAATAAATGGTTAAACTGCTGGTAGTTTAAAAATAGTTGTTTGCTATTTTATTGTAGGCTGTAATAACTATTTGGAGAGACGACTCATGCTGGTGGAGGTTACCGGTTATCAATAATTAATCCCCTTTGGGCTCTGAGGGATTAACCACTTCTTAACTTCCTCCTCATCATTTATCTTGAACCCTTTTGCTCTAAATTTCCTTCACACATGCACATAGACAAGTCCTCTTTCTATCACAGGCAATATTAATCATACAAGAACAGAAAATCTTCTCATTAAATCCCTGAAGCTCATTAGGGAAGTTTAAGTTATTCTAACACTTCCCTGATATTGTTGTATCCATGCAGTGAAGAGTGCTGACTTTCTTGCCAGTTAATTGTCTTGTATGAGCTGACCTAAAGACCAAAGTGCATTTTCTATGCTGAGTAGAAGATGGAGTTGTAGCCGTTTTTACTAAAGCAACTAATTAAAAAGTTTTCTGCCAAAACACTATTCTTCCTTCAGTGTGATTACGTTAGCACATGCTTGTAAGCTTGTTTATATGCTTTATTTTATACAACTGAGGCATTTCTGGAAAGTCAAGGATATTTGGAACCCATCTGATGTGCAGAGATTTCAGGCTAAAGGAAACCTATGCAAAATAATTTGTTAAATGAAACATTCTGAGGTATACGGCTATCCTCTAATGGATACATTTTCTTATAAAGTCATTGTGGGAACACAAAAATAATATTCTATTAAGCTGAAAGAGCATTGGCAAGACAAAGACTGCAAAGTAAAAAAGGAAAGGAAAAAGCAAAGAGTCAAAAAAAATACAACAGACAGATCTGGCAATGTCTGAATGTGGGCAGTGAAAGGAAAAAGTCTCACCTTCAGAAAGCAAGCCCACCTAAGACTGATTGTCAAGGAATTTCAGAAATCATCTAAAGCAATAGTGAACAATTAGGGAAGCTTTTTAAGAAAGAGAAAAAAAGACTCTTATGTAGTGTACCCAAGTGGAAAGTATACACATAAAAGATTCCCTCTCTGAGTCAGTGCTATAGAAAAGGCATTCATGAAATTAACTAAAGTGAGTATCAGTTTTAAAGTTCTAAGTCTTTCAAACTGAAGAGTAAAGAGCATGACAAATGTGAACTTTTTTAAGTTACAGGGCAACCACTGGATTAAACAAGCTTAACAAGTATAATTTTCCCACAAGTTTACTTTTTCAGTATGGTAGCATATATGGGTAAATCTTCAACAGAAGGAGTATTTTCCAGATTTAAGCCACAGAAATTTTTCCTGCAATTATTTCCAGGGATTAAAGCTCAGAGAACCATAAATTATCATAAAGTTATACTAAAATCCAAATAAAAATTATATTAAAAATGACATTAGGAGACAGGAGATACTTAAGTCTAAGCAGTTGATCAAATTTGATTTAAAATATCAAGATTTAGAAAGGGGGGTAATCAGAAGGGGGAGTGAAGCATGGGAGACTATGGACTCTGAGAAACAAACTGAGGGCTTCAGAGGGGAGGGGGTGGGGGAATGGGATAGGCTGGTGATGGGTAGTAAGGAGGGCACGTATTGCATGGTGCACTGGGTGTTATACGCAACTAATGAATCATCGAACTTTACATCAGAAACCAGGGATGTACTGTATGGTGACTAACATAATGTAATAAAAAAACATTTAAAAATTTTTAAAAAATAAATAAATAAAATAAAATATCAAGATTTCGAGTATTCATGTGGGACTGGACACATGGCCAGTGTAGAATAATGTCTGGTTTTGACAAAGCTGTGAAGAGGAGAAGAAAGGCGTTGTGTGCCAACTAGAAAAAATAATGGGCTTTACTACTGGTAACAGTACCAAAGCATTAAGAAATATATAGACAGTGTCTTCCTCCTGACTGGTCTTTGGAGTGCTCTTAGAGCTGTCAATGGCAAGACGTGTTCAGGAAATGTCAAAGTTGGGCATCCTGCCCCCAACTTCAAAGCCATGGTTGTTATGCCAGATGGCCAGTTCAAGGACATCAGTCTATCTAACTACAAAGGAAAATAGATCATATTCTTCTTTTACCCTCTTCACTCCATCTTTGTGTGCCGCGCAGAGATCCTTGTTTTCAATGACAGGGCAGAAGAGTTTAAGAAACTCAACTGCCAAGTGATTGGTGTTTCTGTGGATTCTCATTTCTATTGCCTGGCATAGACCAACACACCCAAGAAACAAGGAGGACTGGGACCCACGAACATGCCCTTGGTATCCGACTCCAAGCGTACCATCACTCAGGACTATGGAGTCTTAGAGGCTGATGGAGACATTGTGTTCAGAGACCTCTTTACCACTGATGATAAAGGTATCCTTCAGCAGATCATGGTGAATGTCCTCTTGGTGGGCCAGTCTGTGGATGAGACTCTTAGACTTCCAGTTAACTGACAAGCATGGGGAAGTGTGCCCAGCTGGCTGGAAACCTGGCAGTGGTACCATCAAGCCTGATATCCAGAAGAGCAAAGAATATTTCTCCAAGAAGAAGTGAGCACTGGCCCATTTTAGGGCCAGGCTGCAGAGGGCAGCCATGAAGACAGAAGCTCGTTTGTACTATTGTGGTCATGCTTAAAACACACAACTCTAGACTCAGTGCAGATGTGGTATAGGACAGGACAGGCCTTTGCTGCAGGGCTTGGGGAGGCCAGCTTTCTTCCTCCAAGGAGAGTGGCCTGAGCTGTGCTATGGGACAGGTCAACTGATATATACAGTAGTGGGGCATCACTTTTGATCTTTTGTTGTTTCTATTAAACTTGAAAGAGGGAACAAAAAGAAAATATAGACAGATGAATTCTATATGGCTAATTGTCATCCTTCAGATTAAAATTTGGATGAATGCATGTATTCCAAACCTCTATAGGCTTGAGCATGAAAAACAAAAGATAGAAAAGGTCTAACTCTCAAGGGTTGCTAAACTACTGTAGTTCCCTTAGCACATCCCAAATATCACATACCTTATAAAATGTTCTTTACTATTTCTATACATATGTGCTTCATACAACATAGAAATTCCTGTATCATAGTACATAAGCTAGGTTTAAAAAGCCTCAAATTTTTCAGTCACCATCTATGTACAGGATCCTTTTCCAACAAGCACATAACCAATATGAATTGTGGTCTTAGGCCAGATTTTTTACTTAAAACTCAGATTTTGACTTAAGCACCTGAGTGGATAGTAAACAAGGGAAAGTTAAGGGGAAAGGGTGAGGAGTTGAGGAGTTCAGTTTTGCCATATGGTACATTTAGGTGAAGCTTTTCAGTAAGCAACTGAACATCCCATCTGAAGTTCAAAAATAAGTTGACTAAAGATAAAGATTTGGGCTTCATTAACAAATGACAGAAACTGAAGCCAACGACGTAGTAAAGATCATTCAGATGGGCTGTGCAGATGGACAATACACAGTAATCTGAGAAAAATTCTAGGGGGGAATAAGCACCTTAAAGAAAAAAACTCATTATTAAATGCTTAGCCGTCAAAAAGCAAGAATTCCTTACAGAATGTCCATTTAACAAAGGCTACTTTATATGAAAGTGCATCATATCATTGCCTTTCATTTTCAGTTTATTTTCTCAGTCCTTGAAAATCACACACACACACACACACACACACACACACGCAGAGTTCATAATTGTGGTTATGGTACAATAATACCATAATAGCAAAAAAATGTTTGTGAAATATTTACTATGTGCCAGGCAATGTGCTCAGTGTTTTCTATACTTTGAATCATTTAATCTTCATAACAGCATGTTCTAGCTATTTGTTGTCATTAATAAATCAGATCAAAACTTGGTGTTTTAAAACAACAGCCACTTATATTTCATGATTAATGAAATCAGGTTAAAAAGTCAGATAGGGTTAGAACTGGTGATACTTACACTCCACATGGAGTCGGCTGAGGTCACTATATGGTATTAGTTGGTAGATGGGCTGTTCTGAAGAGTCCCAGAGGCTTAACACACATGTCAGGTGCCTTGGCTGGAAAGCTAAGTTCAGCTGGCACATGGTGTCTCCAGTGTGGCTAAGAGTAGTCGGATTTCTTATAGGATTGGCTAAGGACGCTGAGAGACAGTTTTCCAAGAGCGAGAATTCAAAAAGGGTTGATCAAAAGTTGCAGAGCATTAGATCTAGTCTCAAAAGTCCCAGAATCTCACTTCCATTGCAGTTTGTTCATTAAGACCATCGCCAAGGCCAACTCAGACTCAAAGAGATGAAAATTGCACTTTACCTCTCAAAGGAAGGGGTAGCAAAGTATTTCTAGCCATCTTTAACCTGTCACAGAGCCCTGTACAATAAATAGGAGTACCATTCCTTTTTATAGATGAGAAAACTGAGTCCTCTGTGGTTACTAAATCGCCACAATTCCACTGCGTGGTATGTAGTTAAACCAGTAATTTAAAAATGGCAGTCCTGGGGCGCCTGGGTAGTGCAGTCGTTAAAAGCGTCTGCCTTCGGCTCAGGGCGTGATCCCGGCGTTCCGGGATCGAGTCCCACATCGGGCTCCTCCGCTGGGAGCCTGCTTCTTCCTCTCTCACTCGCCTGCTGTGTTCCCTCTCTCGCTGGCTGTCTCTCTGTCACATAAATAAATAAAATCTTTAAAAAAAAAAAAATGGCAGTCCTAACTCCAGTGCCTTAGCCCTTAACTGCTGTTCTAGAAATGGCCGATTACGTATCAGATTTGAGGAGCTATTTTGGTTGTCAGTCAGTAGATCTAACATAAATAGTGAAACTAGGGGCGCCTGGGTGGCTCAGTGGGTTAAGTGTCTGCCTTCAGCTCAGGTCATGATCCCAGGGTTCTGGGATCGAGCCCCGCATCGGACTCCCTGCTCAGCAGAGAAGCAGGTTGCTTCTGCCTCTCCTCTCCCTCTGCCCTTGCTCGTGTGCTCTCTCTCACTCACTCTCTCTCTCAACTAAGTAAATAAATAAAATCTTTAAAAAAATAGTGAAACTATAAAATCTTTGGTAATTTGAAAGGTGCAAAGTAAATTTCAAAATATTTTTGTGTACAGAGCATTCGCATATTTAGCAGAGATACAAGATGGACCAACACATAGACCTTAAAAAGTTTATATTTTAGTGGAGGGAATAAGGATAACAACCTTACTATAAAATTGTTAAGACATATTGTGAAGCAATTGCTGTAGAATAGCTATGGCCATTCAGAAGTGGAAAATAGTATGATTTGCACTGATACTTTATATAGGATATGCTCTCTGCCATGACTACCCTTCCAATTCACCATGCAGCTGCATGACCACCTTTCAAGTTTCAGCCTCAAATATCACATCCTCCTGAAGGCAATCTTCAATCTCCAAACTCTGTGCAAGCTCTCTGCCCTTTGTACCTCTCTTACATACTGTTTACATTTATCTCAGGATACTCACCTTAGCCCACCTAATATTATAATTACATCCACCCTTGTCTCATCTCTCCTAAGTTAACCAGGCCATTTTACTCATCTCTGGCTCTTCTTTAGCACATAGCATTTAAGAAATGAATCAATAGGGGCGCCTGGGTGGCACTGCAGTTAAGCGTCTGCCTTTGGCTCAGGGCGTGATCCCAGCATTATGGGATCGAGCCCCACATCAGGCTCCTCCGCTATGAGCCTGCTTCTTCCTCTCCCACTCCCCCTGCTTGTGTTCCCTCTCTCGCTGGCTGTCTCTATCTCCGTCAAATAAAGAAATTAAAAAAAAAAAAGAAATGAATCAATAATTACTTATGAATTAACGCTAAATTTGAATCTATTAAGGAAATATCAAATATCCATTTAATACTTACTTATTGCTTACTAGATGCCAGAAACTAGGTACAGAAACGTTAACGAAACATGGCCCATCACTCTACAGGAGTTGACAATGTAGTTACCTGTTAGATCTAAATCTAAAACTTAGAGTTCAAGGATTCACACAGAACAGTTACTGGCAACCACGACAATGTCTTGAATCCAATTTAAAGTGAGATTTACCTAACACAAATTTTAAACTTTTATATTTTTTTTTACAATTTACAAAGGCCTAAACATTCAGAAAATCTCAAAACAGGCAGGATCTATTTTTGTCCAGTTAGAGGAAAACTCTTCCCTCCTCGCCAAGCCTTCTTACCCGCAATTGTTTTTAAGCTCAGGGCTGAAAACAAATGTTAACATTTGACTGATAACCTCAGAATACCGACAATAGATCAATACCCTTATTTAAAAAAGTATGTTATTTAAATCCTATTTCACCAATCCTTTGGATTTACCACCAATATATTTTATCATTAAGGTGCTATATAAATTTAAAAATCTCTTCATCAAAACTTTTAGCATGATCAATGAAAATTAAATCTTGGTAGGTATTGTCAATTCATTATGATTTTGTCCATAAGACTGTTTTGTTTTTCTTTTCTCATTAAACTACCAATAATAATTCTCTAACTTAAAAAATGAGGACTAAAAATTCAGGGACTGTTGCATGCCTTTTGCACATAATAAATTCTTTTAGTGGGCATGATCAGCTCTAATTTATCCTCTATAAATCAGTTAGAACTCAAAGTGACCCTCTGTGAAGAACAATTCCACAAATTAAACTCATCTTTCAAGCAAAAAAATCTTTTTGTGGCCATTTCCCTGATCAGCGCACCTGCCCACAACGACTTCAAGCATCCTGCTTGCTCACATCGGAGTGAAACCTCAAGACACTCAAGAACAAATTCGGCCAAGATAAAGTATAAAATGATAATAAGTTTTAAAGAGTTAATTTCCCAGAGAGAGTTGAGTTTTAGCAAGGCAAACCCTTCCGCAAACCCTCTAACTGAGAATTTAAGCATACACTAGGAAGTGGAGATGATAATGGGCAATGAGGGGTTTCTTGGGTCTGTGGGAGTCTTATTACACACAAAAATTCATGTCACATCAAAACTTAAATTTGATCGGGGCGCCTGGGTGGCACAGCGGTTAAGCCTCTGCCTTCAGTTCAGGGTGTGATCCCGGCGTTGTGGGATCGAGCCCCACATCAGGCTCCTCTGCTATGAGCCTGCTTCTTCCTCTTCCACTCCCCCTGCTTGTGTTCCCTCTCTCGCTGGCTGTCTCTATCTCTGTCGAATAAATAAATAAAGTCTTAAAAAAAAAAAACTTAAATTTGATCACCCTATAAAACTAGAGAATAATCATTACCCTGCACAAATGGACACCATTCTCTTTCCTTTCCAACTATAAGGTATCTAATATTCTATCTCAGTTGAAGAATGAGTTATTAACCATAAAGAACGCCTTATGTTTTATTTCTCTGGGAAACCTCCCATTAAAAGTTACCTGTACTCTAGATGATTTTAAAAGAGCACACATTAGATGGTATCTACTAAGCGACGCTTAAATTGTGCACTGATTCAGGAAGAAAGGAGATTAAAATGTGTTTTGATCTACTAAGAACTTATTTTTCATGGCAGAGTTAGTAGTAGAAGCTAGCTTTTTTCCCTGTAAAGAAAAAGAACTAGAAACAGATTCACAAGATATAGGTAAATCACAATTTTTAATATTGCTTCCTATTCTTCTGAGATCAAATAAGTTTTTTTAAAAAAAAAGAGCAGAGAGGATCCTATTCAAAGAGAGATTATAATTTCTCACCATTATAGTCAGGATGTAATAATACACACAGTGTGCAGAAAAATAAAGGTGGTATTATTGCTCCAGTTCAAGGGTCCATACAGAAACTATATCAATTCTTACCCTTTTCAGGAAAAAAAAAACAACACCACCACCTGCATATAATCAGGAAACCTTACCATGAAAACCAGAAATAGTACACACCATAAGGCAAAGACTGTTACCTGTCTACCAAAATCTATTTTCCCCTTATGCCTAGACCCAAAACTAAGCAGAATTTTCCAGCCTCCTTTGCACAATGAAGTCCTACAAGTCTTCTCTTCCATAGAAGATAGTGTGATATACGCCTCTCATGGACCTAAGTCTTGGGACCACGACCATATACCCATCATGCTGTCATTCCCCTTATCACCATCTGGGATTTACAAAGACCCTTCCTCTACCATGCAGAGGATGACAGCTCTAAGGGGTGACAGGGCAACCTCTGGAAAAAAACCTGGATCTCTGAATAACCTCCTAGAATAGAGCTAAACCACTCAGTTTGAACTGTTCTGTAAAGGAGAAATCAACTTCTATCTTATTTAACTTACTGAATCATCCTTCTCTTTGCTGTAACATCCTACTCTAATCCTAACTTATAGAGACCGATATTTCCTATTCACGGAAGCTATCCAAGAAATACCAACATGAGTACTTTTCTTCATTATTTTTTAAGTAATTTTTATGCCTAACATGGGGCTCGAACTCATGACCCCAAGATCGAGTCACATGCTCTACTGACTGAGCCAGCCAGGTGTCCCGATTATCCTTGATCAATATAAGCCTGACTCTAATTGAGAGTGGCCAAGCATTCATATATCTAAGTACAAGCTAAAAGCCAACCCCACCAACATAATCTAAATATAGTAGTAATACCTACATTCAGCTGTATATAGTCAAGTCTCATGATTTGACTTTATATAAAAACTTTAGACTTCTGCATTACTTTAGGGCACAGTCTGGGGGCCAAAAAAAGTAAAGACTTATTATAAAGTGACATTTGTTTTTTTTTTTTAAATCAGTTAAATAAGTTTCAGCAAGCAGATATTAATAATCAGTTTAGGTTTCTGTTTTATTTCAGGGTTTGTTTGATACATAGGTAAATTATTTCCAAACTAATTTATTATATTTTAGAAATTTCTGAAGAGATCACTTCCCAACTTCCCAAAGAATGCCTTTCTTACTCAAAAAAGCCTAGATTTCTTTTAATAGAGTAAAATGTCTAATAAAGGGCAGGTAAGATTTGAGATAATCTTCTGAGGAGCAGGAAAAACAAACGGAATTTACATCCAGTTATAAGTGATTGATTTTAGATGTTCTTCTAAAAATAGTCTTTTCTGAGGTGTCTGGCTGGCTCGGTTGGTGGAGTGAGCAACTCTTAATCTTGGAGTTGTAAGTTTGAGCCCCATGTTGTGTGCAAATCTCACTTAAAAATAAAATCCTTAAAAAATATAAAAATAAATAAAAATAAAAGAACAAAAATAGTTCTTGCTGAAAGATAGGGTACATGAAAAGTAGAAAGGAAAGAGGTATTTCTTAGGATGAAAAGATATAACTCACCTACTTTTCAAGTCTGTCTAGAATTAATTGACTCTACTGCAAGTAAAAATAGTAAAACGAAAAGAAATCAACACATAAACGAAATAGCCAGCCATAGACAGGAGGGACACAGCCCTGTTAACAGGACATGTGTGATTATATCTACAGGTAGGAATCAGTATTATGTGGAAGCAGTTAACTACCTACTATATTTTTTTCTAGGATTCATATGAGGAAATCAGTCTCCCTGAAATTCACCCCACTTTCTCAATGATAAAAGAAATCATTTTGTTAAATTGACAATAATCTAGGGTACTTAATATCTCTAAGCCAGCTTCCTCATCTGTAAAATAACAAAAATAATACCTACATTATAAACTCGTTTTTAGGTTAAAGAAAATTATATATGTGGAATGCCAACACGATTCCTACCATTCAGCAGGAATTCAATAATTTTTTGTTTTTTGTTTTCACTCTTTCATTATTATATAGAATGTGAAGTTCAGGTACTTTCTCTGCCTAAGCCAAATACCAGAATCCAGGAAAAAGTATTATACGATTGCTATGAATATACTAACCTTGCTTTGCCAACTTTTCATTATAATAACAGCTAACATTTGAAGAATGCTTACAATTTTATGCCACAATTTTTAAAAGGTTTTACAGATACAGAAACTGAAATTCAGATAGGTTAAGAAACTTCCAATATTACACAGCTAGTAATTTGAAAAGCTGCCATTTTCACTTAGGGATTTAACCTCTGGAGCCCATACCTCTAATCACTATGTTGTACTGCCCCTCAATTTTGTTTTCACATCTACCTGGATATAAAATTGCATAGCCCCATTTTCATATTTACTGTCGAACAGTTCTTGAAAACACCCACTCTGACCTACTCTTTATAAACCCTATATTGTACACAGCCTTCTTTTCATAATTTTCATTTCATTGTATTATTGGCCTTAATATGTTTTACAAATATTGCCTCAGTTAATCTGAGTCAACTTTCTTATGATAAGTATAATAAAAAAGAGATTTAGAAATTATTAAGCATTAGAGCAGAAGGGAGTTGGTTTTTTTTTTTAATAAGTTTTTTTTTTTTTAAGATTTTATTTATTTATTTGACAGAGAGAGACAGCCAGCGAGAGAGGGAACACAAGCAGGGGGAGTAGGAGAGGAGGAAGCAGGCTCCCAGCAGACGAGCCTGATGTGGGGCTCCATCCCAGGACTCTGGGATCACGCCCTGAGCCTAAGGCAGATGCTTAACGACTGAGCCACCCAAGCACCCCTTCAGAAGGGAGTTTTTTAAAAAGTTGACTCTTGGGGATCCTGGTGACTCAGTCAGTTAAGCTTTGACTCTTGATTTCGTCTCAGGTCATGATCCCCCGGGTCATGTGGGGAGTCTGCTTCTCTCCCTCTCCTTCTGCCCCTCCCCTTGCTCTCTCTCTCTCTCTCCCCAAAAAATAAATAAATCATTTTTAAAAATGTTGACTCTTGCTTCTAGATTGTACATGACTCTTAACCATTTAGAACACACCAAATGGTGAGCGTTTACAATTCTTAGTTGCTCTACTGAACCCATTATCCTCCAAAATTAATTATTTAAATTACGCTTTTTCACAGTGAACTCCAAATCTCCTGAATTCAAGTCAGTGTTTTTTTCTGCTATGAAATCTTTCTTCTCTTATAATTTTGCAGAACTGTACATCATTCCAGGAAAACATTGTCTTAACAGCGGCATCCCTTAGTGCATAGCAAATTAAACAAAAGTAGAAACAGACTAGACTTTAATTATAAGCTATGACACATCGTATTTTATTTTAGCATTTCAGAGATTATCACTCCATTATTTTCTTGCTTCCACTGTTTTGTTTTGTTTTTTTAGGGAAAATAGCTGATAATCTTATCTTGCCTTTATTAGCTCCTTGAAAGGTAATATGTCTTTTTTTTTTTTCTAGCTGCCTTTAAGATTTTATTTTTATCTGTGGTTTTCAGAAGTTTTATCACCATTTGCTTAGGTATGTTTTTTGTTTTGTTTAATATTGCCTTTATCCTTTTGGATTCTTAGCACTTCTTGCCTCAATATTTTTAATCAATGTTGGCAATTTCTTCTATACCATCTCTTTATTTCTTCTTGCTCATCTTCACTCTGATCTTTCTCCTTTAGGTCAGATCCTCAGCAATATGAACTCTTTCAAAAGCCTTTGAACTTTCCTCCCTGCCCCTAGTCCGTAAATATATCTCCCTCACATAATTATACTACTTTCACAATTAAAACACTCAGTGCCTGTAAGATAAAGTCTAAAGTTCCCAGTAAATGTATCTACAAGGCCCCCGTGATATATAATGCCTAGCACTAATGGAGAAATAACAGACCGATTCCTCGGAGTTTGAAAGGTATGAGCACTTAAAGTATGAAATGGCAGGCTGCATTATTGTAATTAAAATCCCCCCCTAGAGAAGATCATAAAAGCTTCGAAGATTAAAAAGAGATTTAATCTAAAAAAGAGTGAGAATGGGTTGATTTAGACTTACCACCAACACTGAATGCTAAGAAAACAGATCAATGTCTTGTACTTTACGGAGAAAAATTTTTGACTCTAGAATAAGGTACCCAGTCCAATCTCTCCCCCTTTCTCTGTCCCCCCAATTCTCTCTCTCTCTCTCTCACTCTCTCACACACACAGAGTTAGAGCAGAATAAAGACTTTTGCCGATATGATGCGTACTTACCATGTACCTTTTCTTAGTTACTTTATGATGCTGACTAGAAAAATAAAGGACAAAAAGAGAGAGAGAAAGAGGAAGAGAAGAGATGGGATTTAGAAACCGTGGATTCCACCCAGGAAAGCACTAGAGGAAATGACTGGAGAGAGGCTGTACCTCAGTCCTAGAAAGCAATTGATTCAGACAAGAGTGGGATAATCTATGGTTCCAGGAGGAAGGCATTTGGGAAAAGATCTGTTTAAAAAGATATGGGGAGGGTGGGGGATGGGATAGGCCGGTGACGGGTAGTAAGGAGGGCACGTATTGCATGGTGCACTGGGTGTTATACGCAACTAATGAATCATCGAACTTTACATCGGAAACCGGGGATGTACTGTATGGTGACTAATATAATATAATAAAAAATCATTAAAATTTAAAAAAAAGATATGGGGAGAATATGTGAAAATGCATATTACCTTTTTTAAACAAGAAAAGTCAATTGCTAACCCAAAGCATGGGGGAGGGGTGGAGATAAAGCTGTGTAAAAAGCCATGATTCAAATGCGAAGAAAATACATCTTTGGCATGTCTTTAAGTAACTGGTAGTTAAAAGACAATCCATTTCATAGTAGCACAGTGATGCAGGACCCAGCATAATCACAGAAATGTAAATTTTCAGAGTCAATTAATGCAGCAAGAGTGCAAAACTTGGTAAGATTACAAATGATAAGAATCATAACAAAATAAAAATAATAGGGTAGTTGATAAATGGTGGAGAGTGATAAAGGTCAAAAGATGGAGGAAACCGTAGAGGTGATACTATCTCCTCTTAACAATGTATCAGGTCATTATTTATTACCACAAAAGTAACCTATGGAAGAAATAAAATGATAAGTAACTCTAAAAGACAGCAAGGAGGTCTAATCATATAATTTAGTAATATGGAGGAACCACCAAAAGAAATGGAAGCAAAAATATTTAAAAGAGCTTGTCCATAGGAAGCAAATTAGCTGTTGAATAGAATGATCCTGTTTCTTTGATTACAAAATCTTCTAAATCATTTCATTATTGTTGCATATCCATGTATTCCATTTATAATTGTATTCTAGATTTTTCTAAGACAGATCTTAGTGGCATTAGGCTTTCCAGAAAGCCTTCCCTAAATCTGAAGATCCAAGTGGTTTTCCTGTGTTTCCATAGTACCCAGTGCATACCCTCCAACGTGGCACTAATTTTACTGTACACATATAACTATGTTTTCATCTTCTCCCCTAGAATCTGAGTTCTTTTGGAGAAGGAACCAAATTTTATTCATCCTCTACCTTCACCATCTGGTCCATTATCTGGTATAGAGTAGTAATGATTATATGTTTGCTTAATGAATAAACAATCGAACATAGTGGATAATCTATTTTTTTAAGTAAGCTGTACATGGGGCTTGAACTCACAACCCTAAGCTCAAGAGTCACATGCTTTACTGACTGAGCCATCCAAGTGCCCCATATTGGTAATCTATGTTAAAGTCAATATTTCAATCCACGTATGGGAATTAATATAGATAATTCATGAGATACTGAGTTCCTTCCTTACCTCACTGCATATTTTAACTTTGTAATGACAGCAAATGGAATAGAGATCATGTGAAGTCACATGTTTCCAAACCATTAGTATTTAACAGATGCTGCAAAAAAAAACTTTAATCATAATGTAATATTCAAAATTCTCACACCTACAATTTAAAAATAAATCAAAAGTTGGTTCTAAGTCTATCTCGTTTTAAATCAACGTACAAGGTTCAAAGATGTTAATATCCCTCACTAACTCACAGCATGCCACTATCAGCCTTAATTTGGTATTATTTCATAGAAATGTTGCAATTACAATTTAGTCCACATTGATCAGCAAAAGTTAAAGGGCAAAATTAATTAATGGAAATAGCAAAGGGCAAAAAATTAATATGATGACACATCTAAAATGCTTAGAGTAAGAGAGGCACTGTTATTTTGAGATTATCCACATTGATTTGCAAAAGAACAGAAGGAGAAATCTGTGAATAAAACTGAATATCAACACACTAAATTGTACATCGGCATCTTAAAAAATAATTACAAAAAATGACAGCCACATTATAGATCTGAAACTTCTGACTAATAGACCTAACAATGACTAATGACATTCCAAATAAGCTGTGAAGAAAATGTACAGCAGCTGCATTAAAACCATGCCTTCCAAGTTGATGTGTGGATTTATATCAAAACCTTGTATAAAAATGACTCATTTTTTACAAAAATGCATGAAAAGTGTTAGATCTGATATAAATATGTAATATTTTTTAATTGTCAAGATTTTCTGGTGATGGTTATTTTGAATACTTAAGGAACAGTATAATATTCAAACAATTAATTCAACATACTTGTAGAATATATGAGTATCAAAGGTAAGTAGTTGGTGACAGTGAATATTCTTACCTTTCGCAGGGTTTGTGTGACCTTCAGAGTCCCAACGTAAATCAAATCCAGAAATAAAATCAGAGTATCACACTTGCTATTTATATACCTCCATCACTTACATCTCACTTGCTCTTGAGAATAAATTTCAGAGTTGGACCTGGCAGGTGTTTTGAACTCCATTTCAGAGAGAAGGAACATGGGAGAGATTAGAATAAGAAGCCCTACATCACACAGTTATTACGTTACAGAATGGACTCTAGGATATGAGTCTTCTGATACTCAATGGTCTTTCCAGTAAATGCTGGTTTCCAGTCCCTGTCAGCTACTAAAACACACATATCCTACCAGGTCCCAATTAAGAGTCGTTTTGTAAGATCCTGAAATCTCTGATGAGCCTTTTTCAAAGTAATTTTTAAAGCCTCCCCCACTTCTCCACCCCAAGAAATGGCTTGCCACAAGTACAGTAAATGGGAGAAATGATAGAAGCTTCATATAACAGCTATAGCAATATTTTACACTTGCCCAATAAAGCAGTTGGGAGTGATAGTGAGTTCTAATAGGTTATGAAAGAAGTTAAAGAAACACATTTTTATAAGCTACATTTAGAAAGCTATCTACAATATCTTTAGGTTTAAAATTATCTTTTTGATCACTTTGAGGAAAGATAAATGTAACTGTGTTATTTTAAAATGTAGCGTGTGTGTGTGTGTGTGTGTATCTTTTGGTTGTATTTACTTGACTTGGTTATAGTTATATCTCTTTGAAAGAACATATTTGGCTTTTACCCTAGAACATTTTTTTCTAACTACAGTCTAGGAATATTAGAACAAAACAAAACAAAATTAGTATTTCAGACTGAGTTGTAAGCTATCCGGTATCTTTGATCTATATGTTCGGGTACCCTAAGATCCATGGAACCCATGCCAGTCAGGAGGCAAACACCAGACTATGTTTTTTCATCCCTACGGGCTTTAGTATTAATATTTCAGATCTATCGAGGCATTCCAAAATCGTAAACGCACAATCCATATACGGTGAGCAGTAAAAACAGATGCTTTTCCCCATTTGGAGAATGGTTCATAATAGAAAAATAGGAACCATTAGGGGGAAAGTGTGTTCTTGTTTCCCAGAGTAAAGGTAGCAATTTGATAGAAAAACAAGACTTCTGACCTGAAACAATGAAATTTCCTAGTGGAAATAAAGAGTCCCTTCGATCATGTCCAAAGACAGTTTCAAAAGAACAAGCTTTGTGATAATCAAAGAGCAGACAACGTGACTACCTCAAGAGAGACACCAGCCACACCGTGTGAGTTCCGTGGTAGAAGAGCAGCAGCCACGGAAAGTCAGTGGCAGTTCAGGGTTTAGAATTGAAAGTGAAACAGGAGAGCAAATGTGAGAGAAAGGCAGCCCAGGGTCTCTTAACACAAAGAAAATCCAAAAACTACATGTAAATATGGTGTTCAGAGAGAATTGAGAGGATAGCGTGAGCATCAAGATTTTTTTTTTTTAAGATTTTATTTATTTGACAGAGAGACAGCCAGCGAGAGAGGGAACACAAGCAGGGGGAGTGGGAGAGGAAGAAGCAGGCTCCTAGCGGAGGAGCCTGATGCGGGGCTCGATCCCAGAACTCCAGGATCACGCCCTGAGCCGAAGGCAGACGCTTAACGACTGAGCCACCCAGGCGCCCCGAGCATCAAGATTTAAATAGTAATCAAATCGTATCCTAGTCCCAGAGCACAGGGACCTGAGTTTGACACCAATCCCTACCCTCAAATGCTCTCAGATTAGTTACAGAGACTCAGGTTTCTCACCTGTAGTCTAGGGTGAAAAATGGCCAAAGAAATAATAAAAGCATTTACTTTATGGGTGCCATAGTTTAAAAAGAGAGAACAGAACAGTTCATTAGCACAGCGCACTCAGTGAAAGACTGCTATTGGCATTATTAGTATTGCAGGAAATCACTGAGTCCCTTGTGGCTTAATAAGAAATATGACACAAGAAACCCAGGAAAAGGACAAAACATGGACTTAGTCACCCCTAAGTAGTGGTTGTAGCCGTACGGTAGTGATTGAGAGCGTGGGTTTAGGAACCAAATTGCCTGACGCTCTTACTTACCAGGAAACGTAGAGCAAATTCCTTAATCTCTGTGCCTCAGTTTCCTCATCTATAGACAAAGAACTGTAAAACAACAACATGGAATTATTATGGGCATAGAGTAAATTGGTCTTAAAGTTCTTAGAATAGTGACTGGCATTTATTGTCTTTAACAAATAAGTAAAAGATATCAATGCCTTCAAGAAGAGAAATTGGTGATTAAAATTAATGAATATTTTCTTAATTGTTATTCTTACTTAGCATATTTCATAAATTATTTTTAGAGATGAGACACAGTATGATTTATTTATTCTTTACTAGCTTTTCCATTACTTTTGTTGGAACTAAAACAATAATATATTTCTCCTAATATTTCCAGGCTATTTCACTAACATATTACCTAAGACCTTTTTTCCTTTTTTTAAGTTTTATTTTATTTAAATTCAATTAATTAACATATAGCGTATCAGTAGTTTCAGAGATGGAGTTCAGTTATTCATCAGTTGCATATAACACCCAGTGCTCATTGCATCTCGTGCCCTTCTTAACACCCATCACCCATTTACCCCATCCCCCCACTCACCTCCCTGCCAGCAACCCTCAGTTTGTTTTCTATAGTTAAAAGTCTCTTATGATTTGTCTCCCTCTCTGATTTCATCTTATTTTATTTTCCCTCCCTTCCCCTATGATCCTGTTTTGTTTCTTAAATTCCATGTATGAGTGAAACCATGTGATAATTGTCTTTCTCTGGTTGACTTATTTTGCTTAGCATAATACCCTCTATTTTCATCCACATCATTGCAAGTGATAAGATTTCCTTTTTGATGGCTGGATAATACTCCATTGTATATATATTCCACATCTTCTTTATCCATTCATCTGTCGATGGACATCCCAGCTCTTTCCATAGTTTGGCTATTGTGGACATTACTGCTACAAACATTGGGGTGCAGGTGCCTCTTCAGATCACTACATTTGTGTCCTCTGGGTAAATACCTAGTAGTGCAATTGCTACTACATAGGGCAGCTCCATTTTTAACTTTTTGAGGAACCTCCATACTGTTTTCCAGAGTGGCTATACTTCCCACCACAGCATTCTGGCCAATATCTGTTGTTTCCTGACGTTAATTTTAGTCATTCTGACTGGTGTGAGGTGGTTTGATAAGTTCTTTGTAGATCTTGGATACTAGCCCTCTATCCGATAAGACATTTGCAAATATCTTCTCCCATTTTATTGGTTGTCTTTTGGTTTTGTTGACTATTTCCTTTGCTATGCAAAAGCTTTTTATCTTGATGAAGTCCCAACAGTTCATTTTTGCTTTTGTTTCCTACTTAAGACCTTAAAAAAGGGGGGCTCCTTGGTGGCTCAGTCATTAAGCGTCTGCCTTCGGCTCAGGGCGTGATCCCGGCATTCTGGGATCGAGCCCCACATCAGGCTCCTCGGCTGGGAGCCTGCTTCTCCCTCTCCCACTCCCCCTGCTTGTGTTCCCTCTCTCGCTGGCTGTCTCTCTCTCTATCAAATAAATAAATAAAATCTTTTACTGTGAAGATATTACTTAGAAACCCCGAGATTTCTCAGAATTCCTATTAAGAATTAAAGATTTCCGGGGCGCCTGGGTGGCACAGTGGTTAAGCGTCTGCCTTCGGCTCAGGGCGTGATCCCGGCGATCTGGGATCGAGCCCCACATCAGGCTCTTCCGCTATGAGCCTGCTTCTTCCTCTCCCACTCCCCCTGCTTGTGTTCCCTCTCTCGCTGGCTGTCTCTATCTCTGTCGAATAAATAAATAAAATCTTAAAAAAAAAAAAAAAAAGAAAGAAAGATTTCCCAGCAATTATTTTTAAATGTCTGAGAACACACTGAAATTTATAACTGTCATATTATAAAGATTTTTTCACTGTCATAGTTTGTGGTTCTTCACATTGTTGTAGTCAATATGCATTTTTACTACATGTAGCTTCCCAAGGAACCACTCTGTCTTTGTACCTGAATCCAACACAAAGCCGATAAAGAAATACCACACTGCATGAGATTATGAGCTGTACATATTTTAACAACTAGGAAGCGTGGAGGCATCTCACAATTTATGGCATGTCACAGATAATTTGCAGCACTTGCTTTTCTTTCTTTATGATCCATAAAACTATGGTGCACCTTACAATGGACCATGTATTCAATTCAATTAAACAAATGAACCCCTCACCTCTTCCATTCGATCACTTTGAATCAATAATGTAAAACCTTGATTATCTAAGCACCAAACTGCCAAGCCCCCTATAATGTAAGAACATCTTCTAAGTTCAGAGCTCTTCTCTCAAAAATAATAAACTACTGGGGCGCCTGGGTGGCACAGCGGTTAGGTGTCTGCCTTTGGCTCGGGGCATGATCCGGCGATCTGGGATCGAGCCCCACATCGGGTTCTTCCGCTGGAAGCCTGCTTCTTCCTCTCCCACTCCCCCTGCTTGTGTTCCCTCTCTCGCTGGCTGTCTCTATCTCTGTCAAATAAATAAATAAAATCTTTAAAAAATAATAATAATAAACTACTTCACTTGACCAAAAAGTACTAGTTTCTGTTGCAAAGAACAAGGGGGACATATACCAATATGTTGTTTCATAGAGTCTGTGCAAGGCAAGTATCCATGCCGCTATATAAACATGTTACATTTTACAAGTTAGTTATGAATGATATGGAAAGACTGTTAACGCCTATAGCCAAAGACATTTTGTGCGTGCCAAGGTCAGCTCTGGCTGAGACTCTGAAACTGGACAGCTAAGCTCACTAAGAAATAAGAGTACGAAACCACTGAAACTTCATATTCAACTAGGAGAGCTACAGGCTGCTTTTCTGACGGGGAGTTTATACGTCTCCGGCAGATGACTCAGGCATTATTCCTGAGGAAGGATGGGCAACTTGCTGCCACCCTGGGTTCCTGATGACACACTCACAAAACTCTTCAACCAATATAACATTTAAAAAAAAATCTATGTGTAGGGGCGCCTGGGTGGCACAGTGGTTAAGCGTCTGCTTTCGGCTCAGGGCGCGATCCCGGCGTTATGGGATCGAGCCCCACATCAGGCTCCTCCACTATGAGACTGCTTCTTCCTCTCCCACTCCCCCTGCCTGTGTTCCCTCTCTCGCTGGCTGTCTCTATCTCTGTCGAATAAATAAATAAAATCTTTAAAAAAAATAAAAATAAAAAAAATCTATGTGTAATTAATGCCAATACTACTTTGTAATTTTTGTTTTGTTTTGTTTCCAAATTGTTATTTCCAAACAAATTTTTCACCTGGGACAAACACTCATTTCAAACAGACCTGGTAGAGAAGAGAAGACGAGGTAATTATACCCACCTCGTTATGATTGATAGTTCTGCCATACAGGCAAGGAAAAACTTACTCTGTGTGGCCAGTGGTATCTGTTAGAAATAATCTGTGGGAAAAAAGTAAAAGATATAGAAAGAAAATGTAATAAAAACCAAGGGGTAAGGAAAGACAGTCACAGAGCCCATGGTGGAGGGCAGCTACAGCAAGGGCCTCCCTGACACTATTACAGGGGGTGACAAGGTGGCGATCACCCAACATTTTAACATGACAGAAGACTGCAACAGATTCAAAAGATGAAACATCTTCGCAGCTGAGAGACCCATATTCTCATCTGCATCAATTATTTTTATAGGCCCATATTATAGCCACAGTAAATTTATGAATGAGTGAATGAATGAAAAACACTGAATATTTATAGCATCCACAGCCCCTGTCTAACCTCTGATTATGCCTCTCTTAATCTTAAACATTCTTAAAAACATGGAATCATTATAGTGCACTTACGACAGGAAAGAGATACGGTAATACTATATTTCCTTAAAGAGCATTTTGCTTATTAATTTGTTTAATGTTAATCTTTCCCAACTAAGAAGCAACCTCAATAAAGGAAAAGCATTATTTTGCTTTGTTTTATTTTCTGTAGGGTTTTTTTTGTTTGTTTGTGTTTTGCTTTGTTTTGTTTTTTGGTCTCCTGTTTCCAATGCTGTATTCTCAGCACGAAGAATAGTGCCTGGCATATATCATAATATATGTAGTGCCTGATAGATGTTTGTTGAATAAATGAGAAAGTGTACATATTACTTAGGGGCTTCGTAAAATTCACTGTATCTTTATAACATTAAAGATGAAATGTTTAATATTCCTTAACACTAAGTGCAGCAAGTTCAGAAGTTTATGGCCTAGTTTCATGTCAGCTGACGTGTATTTCAGCTTGATAATTAAGTAGAAGGTTTATACTTTCAAGAAGTCCTTCCAAATACTCTAGCACAAATACTTAAAGCCAGATACACTCCTTCACAGCCCATCAGCAAACTCGTAGAACATGAGAACGCAGGCTATAAGCAGACACAGAGGGGCCTGGGTTCTATTTTTTAGTGCTACAAACACCACGTACAGTGCGGTTAATAAAGCCCGTCTCTCATTGGGAGCCAGGGACGCCCTCGGGTGAGCACAGATGCAGCAGGCCGGCTCGCTCTAGTGGCCAACTGCCAGTGGAGGGCAGCAGAGAGCTACTTGAGAGACAATACACTGAAGAGGAAGATTGAACAGCTCCCAGCTGAGCCTACGGTCCTTTACCAGATCTACACGGTGCTCCTCAAGAGGCAGCCCGTTTGGAAAACCAGACCACAGGGTAGCCAGCAAGAATGGAGTTCCCAGTTGCATTAGTGTGGGAAGCCAAGAAGCAAAGGAGATGGGCAGGAACCATCACCGGCATAGTCAGGCTAATGTGGACTCCAAGTACGCACGACTCCGAGGAGCCACTGATTCGGACAGTGATCCCTCTCCAGAGCTGCTGAAACAGATGACGTCTTACATTCATTCTCACTCCAAAATCTCGGATCCCAAGACATTAACCACATGTTTGGAGTATAATATTTTTGCAAAGATTACGTCTCCTATAGAAAACATACATACTAATAACATAGAATTGTCAGCATTAAGAGGATAAAATCATACATGCTTACAGTAGCAAGCACAGACTCTCTCTTGCTCAAGGGGCCCCTAGAATCCTCTAAAAGTTGAAACTTCTCAAATTATGTATGGCGAAATCTTAATGAGCCCTGACGAACAGCAACAGTTTTAATCGGTCCCTGGTCTCAGTGTGAGGGCCCCACCTTGAAGACAACCAGGAGTGGGATACAGCCTATCCAAGGCCATGATTCATGTTCCTTTTTCAGGTCTTCCTAGTGGTGTGAGCTTAGGTGAGTCATTTAGCCTCCCTCAGTCAGTTTCCTCGCTTCTAAAATAAAATAATACCTGTGTCTACTGGGTCTAAAGGAATTCACAGAAGGAAGCATGCCTTGTTAATTTTATACAAATACAGCGTATTTTTATCGCCAGTCCGAGTAGTAGGAAGAGCGGGAAGATACCTAGAGAACAAGAGAAAGGCGTCTAAAAACCAAACCTTCGGCAGATTCAGAATTTTCTTTGTAATGAACCCTGTTCCTTCTACCAATCCAGGTCTTCTTATACATGTCTTCAGCCTCACTGGGACTCACGTTATGCATTATGGAGTAATATTTGCCTCCTGTTAACAGTCTTCTCCTTGCTAAATATGTGTAATGATGTTCCAGGCCAGACAGAAGTGGGAGATATTTTACTGCCCCCTCCTGAAGGAATTTATTCATATGGCCACAGAAGCAAGGAGGAAATGTTTGCAGCCAGAATACTTTGGCTCTGGTTCCCTCCCCCCCCCCAAAAAAATTAATAGTAATAATAATCATTAGCATAAGGATATGGGAACACGGTAGAGAAACTCACATACAGCTGCCTCAACTTTGTGTTCCGTTTAGTCCCATTCCTATGCTGTGATTTTTCTGGATGGATAGCAAGAGAGAGCTGAGTGCGTGCCAATGCCTGAGTGAATGTTAACTGGAAAGTCTAAGATTTCTGTCATTTTTTAAATCAAACAAAGGGGAAGACGGGAGGGATATGAAGAAGAAGATTTCATCAATTCTTTCTATTCTTATTTCTGATGAGCTGCCTAACTAGAAATTTCAGAATTGACATTGAAGAGTCACAAATGACAACAGAGGCACTAACAGAGGGTTTTCCCAGATGAGGGTTGATGATTTATTGATTTATAGATCTTTCAAGCTATAAGGGACAATGGAGAGTTCAACTTTCTCATTTTGTATACGAGGAAACTGAGGTTAAGAGAAGTGGTATGACTAGCTCAAATTCTCCAAGCTGTTAACAACAAGCCCAGTTATCTTATTTTAGAATACTACCTGGCTAAACGGCTAGCATGCCACTCACTGACCAAACTCCACAGGAAAAGCACAGAAAATGTTGGTCAAAAATAAAAAGGAATAAACAAAATTGGCTTCCTTTAAAGTTAGAAACATGGATTCACATATTCCAGTAGTCATCAGTTGCTTTGCTAATAGGAAATTAAACACACTTATGCTTCAGTGACTGCAGGCACAAACTACGCCTACACACATGGCCAATTTATAAAGTCACAGGGAATGAGATGAATTCTTCTGTTACCTCTGTCTAAAGTGTTAAATGCCAAGCAAATGCTAAAATTGTTATTCTGAAAAGTCTTGGGCCATTGCTAAATCTCTGCCATTGTTAAAACTTCACCCGTGCCCAGGTATTCCATTTAATCTTCTCTATAAAAAGAAGAGATGGGAGTCCATCTGGGAATGGGGATGCCACTTCTTTGAATTTCAAAATATTTTGAGCAAAGGTGATATAGGCAGAGCATATTTGGGAGAACTTAAAGAAGAGGTTATCTTTAATCAGTTTCCTGATATTGACTAGTGAGCAATCTCAAATCAACTAAATGACTGATCCAGATAAAAGGAAATCTCAGAAATGTCTACCTTTTCCAATTTTACTAAGTATTATGCATTAGTACATTTGACTATAATTTGGAGAATTGGTTGAATAAAGTACAACCCACAAGATTATTTTTTAGAGCTAGTTTCCTAACATGGAATTTAAAGCATGTTCATACAAATTGTAATCGCCCTGTGTGCAGACTTGAGGTAAACATCTTTTCCTTTCTGTATCTTATTACCATAACATGAACACAGTAAAACATCCTTTGATATTAAGACAGTACTGTTTTCCAGACAATCAAGATTTATTAGAAAAACTATGATGTCTCTCTCCTGTGAAAACCCATTCCTCAGTTAACCATCGCACACCTTCATCGCTACTATTGAGTATTATGGTCACTAGATGTCGCTGCTGTCGTTTGAATAAGATTTTCTTTCTGCTTCCAAAAAAAAAAAAATTCTTATGGTTTTGGGAATTGTTGTTGAGATTTTGGTAAGTGGATGCTATTTTATATATTAACAGATACAGATCACTTATTTCTCAGATGAGGAGAGAAAGAACTAGAACGCTGATGTAACTTGCCTAAGGATCGGTAGGAAGAGAGTGATAGACCCAGAGTTGTAAAACTCTGTTCTCATGTCTATACTTCATAGGCTTTTAGAAAGCAAAAATGTTCCAGATGGGAGCCATGAAGACAATCATCTTTTTAACTAAGACCCAATGAATAATACTTACTACCTATTAAGTTCGTTTTGTTGTATTTTTTCCCTGATGGCCTTCTCCTCGGATACTAGATACATACAAATCATGAAAACAAAAGATTGTCCCAGGCCAGACTTTAAAAAGTAAGAGATGATGACAAAAGCCATCATCTAGGTTCAGGTGATTCCTTCACTCAGAGAGTCTCCTCCATAAAGTTATTAAAACAAGACAAACATACAAGACACACACACCCAATCCTAGACAGAGAGCATCTCCAACCCGGCTTTCCAGCCAACAGAAAAAGAAAACCAGCGGCTTTCCTCAGAAGGCTGGAGCTAAGGAGGACCCAGAGGCAGCTGTGAGAGCGATCCTGAGCTGCTTTCACAAACTGAAGTGAGGAGGAAAAAAGGAAAGATGAAGGCAAGTTAACTGACAGAGCAACGGAGTGCCATGGCTGAAGCCTCCATTTATTCCTGCTCCTAAGGGAAAACCAAAAATTCACAACCCCTTGGGTGGGTTGGCAGGCAAGAGATAGAGGAGGGAGCTCTCACACACTTGCTCAAAGTTGTTGAACCCCCTTTTTTCAGTCTCCAGAGTGGGAGGGAGGAATGGACGTGCCCTGAAAAGAAAAGAAAAAGGAGCCGGCATCTCGACCAGCCTTGGGAAAATCTCCACAGATGAGCATTTTTGTTGCGTTAAGTGGCCCGCATTAGCAGCCTAAACACGTAGGGGGAGGCTAACACCGCCTGTTAATATGATGCGGGAGAGCAGTGACAGACCTGGCATTTGAGAGTGGAAGCGCCAGTTTTACATAAAACAAAATGAAACATTTCTGAAGATTTAAGTTCTTAGGATCTGGGTGGAGTGAGTTTTGGGGCGTGCCTCATTCCATAGGCAAGGCATGTCCTGGGACAGGAGTCTGAGTGGCTTGTTACGTTATATATTATTCACACACACAGACACACACACAGATTTCAACTATCTTTAAAACAATAATTTCTACAGTATGAAAAAAGCTTCTTAGTCCATGGATCTGAGGTTGCCTCTGGGAGGAGGGAGAGGAAGAGTCATCCCGGGGATGTCTCCTTTAAACTCCAGCGTTGGGACTGAGAACTGACTAGAAGGTTCTGAAACTCTGCATAAAAATGGTTCCCTCCACACTTCTCAAGCTGCTGCTTTTCTCTTTCACCCACAGAGTTAGAGATAGGGATAGGGACAGGGATACGGATAGGGATAGGAATACAGATAGGGATAAGGGATGGGGGAGGGGAAGAAGAGAGAGAAGATGGAAGGGAAAGGTGAGAAATCGAGAAAAGAAAGGAAGAAAAGAGAAGAAAGGGGAAACTGAAGAAATTAAACCCAACTGAATTCCAATTATTGATGAGGTTTTTTTTCTCTTCCCCCCACCAAACGAATTAAACTTGCTTGTTCCTTCCTCGCCTTTCTAGCAAACTTCCAGCTTGAACAGTGTTCCAGATACATGAAAGCAAAACAAAACAAAACTTTGGACGGGTTGGGAGTAGAAATGCCTGAAAGCCCGAGAGCTGATGTCAACAGTCTGCTTGCTGCTCGGATGTCAACCAGTCGTGGAACGCACGGATCATCCTCATTACTTTTCTTTCCACAGCCCCTTCACCCTCGCTTAGCATCTCCTTTCTGCAAGATTGGCTTGAGACCAGCCAGGCAAGATCGGGGAGTGAGGTTGGCTTTTCCTGCGAAAGAAGCCGATAGGATCCACCGAGACTAAAATGCGGAAAGGCCCCTTGTCCGGCGGGCCCAGCCTCAAATTTCCCCGCACACTGTGAAAGTTTTTCGAAACTCCGCGACTCAGTGTGAAGACCTGGTGTTTCTCCTGGGTCGGTCTCCCAGGCCACAGGGGTCACCCATCCAAACCTAGCCTCCCCCTTAATGCGTTTACCTCAGTACATCAAGCAGTTCATTTGGAAAATCGAAGGACCCTTTGGGCTCGAAGAACTGATTAGAGAGAGCTGGGATCTCAGATCTTCGTGTTTGGGGGTGGAGGGGACCATGGACTGACGAGAAGTCGGGGAAAGCCCCGCAGTAAGCAACTGGCCGACAGAGGAATCCGGGCTGTTTTCTCTAAGAAAGCCCTTAAAAAAAGCCCTGGAATGTGGTGGTGTCGGCATCAGATGTTGCTTTATGAGACCCGGATTCAGGATGCTCTGGACGAATTTTGGATAAAAATGGATTATCGCTTCAGACCCAAATATTCCCTGACCTGTTTCCCAAAGCGCTCTGGCGCTTTGCTGGGAGAGCACCGCGCTGCCGGAGACTTGGCGCTTCTGTCAATTGCACAGAGCAATTACTAAGAAAATATTGTGACGATGTTGTAGGGCGGAAGGGGATGTGAGGGGGTGTGGGAGGGGGGAGTTAGTTTGGAGAGCGATTTGCAAAGGAATATTAAGTTTGATTCCCGAGGTCACCGCCGGAAAACGGGTTGGCGTTGGGTGAGCTGCAGAGCTCTTCCTCTAGGTGGCGGACGTTGGTACCCAACAACTGTTAGGCGGGTGCTGACTCCAAACACAGGATTAAGCTTCTTGCTGGTTTAAAAAAAAATAATAGTAATAATATAGAGGTGTGGGGCTGTTTTTCCCCCTTTTGGATATTTATTTATTGTAGGGAAAAGTCATTGATTTTCCTAAGCAAACTGTGTTTCTCCTTCACTTGGTGGAAAATAAAAACTGTTTGAATAAATAAGTTATTTCTGAACATTTTGTTGTCAAAGTGTTAAATGTTCCCGTCATTTTTATTCAAACACTAACATGATTACAGCCAATTATATATTCACCAGTGTTCTTTATTTTAGAGTAATTGTACTTGTCACTAATAAAACAGAGGCATAATGGATCGCTACTGTTCTGGATTTTCAAGCAATTTTGTGTAATTTGATTGAATTATACATCTTATCTGCTACTTTTTTATTTTTATATTTGGGGATCCTATTTTCTTGAAAATTGCAGCTCTATGCTTGTTTTGTTGTTTCTCCAGTAACGTACACTTCGGTAACACTGATAAATAGAAAGAGTCCTTTTGAAATGTCGAAAATCAGCTGTTTTTTTCCCCACCCCTATCCCCACCCCCTCTCTGCACTTCAGCACAGGGAAGACCTGAACTCTGGCTGCCAGGCAGTCTGAACCAGTGGTTGCGCTTACCCGAAAAGTCCAACGCCAAGACAAACTCCCCATTCACCCCAAAGGCAGTCGGCTCCCTGCCTGGAGTCTTTGGGGTTTTGTCTCTTTCCTGTAATGATACTGTTGGGTGTCTGGAGCCTCAAACATGCCAAGACAAGCCGACCATGGGTTCAGTTCATGTGCGATATGTATCAAGGGAAAGAGTATGCACAGCACGGCCGAAAGATAAACTGTATATATTACTCCAATTACACAACCCCCAAATGTCCTACTTACCCAACTAGCACCACCGGGAAACCCCTACTCAGCCCATAATTGCAATTATCTGTCTACTCGCCTATGTTCTTTTTGGTTTCAGATATACTTAAAGGACTGGGATCAATAGTTTCTCCTTTTTTTTTAAAGACAATTTCAACAAAAAGATACATGAAAAGACACAAGCAGCTATCCAATATTCACATATCTGATCAAGAAATAAACGTGACAGCAGACAGACAGGACATAGGATTTTAAGAGACCATCTCTGCAACTGAAGGAACAGGGAATGTGCATTTCTTCTCCCAATACATCCCTCCAGTTCCCAGGACACGACTCAAATGCCCCGCTAGGAGCTGCAGCTGCGAGACTGAGCCAAAGGCTCTGACAAGTGCCTGGTGTATGACCCAATATTTATCAATAACAACAACAACAAAATCAAGTGAAACCAAGGCTGGGGATTTTGAACTGTTTCTAAAGCCCTGGCGTGGATATGCACGTGGGCGAAACACATCGCTGGAGATGAGTTGGCTCCATTTGTCCGCCCTGGGGAGCAATCTTGGGGCAAAATCCACTGCTAATTGATCCCAACCAGCCACACTATCAGCTGAAAATGCTTGAGGAGACAAAGAACGAGGAGTGTGTGGTAAAAAATACTCTAAGCATTTTTCAAGTAAATCGCGTGTGTAATCAATAGCGTGTACATACATATAAATAGGGAAAGGGAATTACTTCCAATTAATGAGAAAAATAATGTTTCAAGTGTAACTCCAGACTTCTCTAAAAATCTATTGTCTCCCATCCTTTGATTGTTTTGTGGTCGGACTTCCAGCTTCCTCCAGGAAAACCTGCGGACCCAGTTTAGTGCTCGGAGCTGGAGAGCAGACACTCGGCCCGACTGGGGGCCGATCTCTCCTCCTCTGGGCTGTTTACTCCAAGGCCAAAGGGTAGGCTGCTTGGGCAGCGATCCCAGGGCAGCGTTGGGTGTCGCCCGCGGCCGCCGGGGCAGGAGTTGGGACAGCTCCGGAGCGAGCCCCGCGCCGCTCAGCTCCTAGACAGCGCTCGGCCGCCGCCTGCCAGGCTGCTCTCCAAAGGAGCTGGGCTTTTTTCAACGTTTCCACTTCCTCGTGGCCTCATCTCTCTTATCTAACAGGTTCACGCTCCGAAGAGAAAAGGAAAGAGTGAGAAAAAAAGAAAACCTCATCACCGTGATGATTCATAGTTCACACGCTCACGAGCCAAACTTTGCCGACCGTGCTTTTTTCGTGAACATTACTTTCTCTCCTGCGTGCCTTAGGACAAACGCAGAAGGAAGATACTAAAATTGGTAAAGAAGAATCGAGGATTGTTTTTAAAATAAAAGTGACCATCCTCCCCCCCCCCCCCCGCTACCTTTGTTGTAGATTCTGAAACGGAGGAGTCGGGGTGTTTTGTTTTCACATGCTAACGGAAACTTGGTCCTGACGCGATTCTGCGTCTAGCTTACCCTGGCCGCTCCTCTCCTCCCCGTATGCGGCTCCTTCCAGAGGGCAGGAGCGAAACAGGGGTATAACTGGTTTCCCCTACTGGGTTCAACACCCCTTACATGTAACTGAATATTCGAATTAACTTCACCTACACGTACCCTAGTCTTTTAACTAGGAGCTGAGGTTATACAAATTATAAGCTTAAAACCATTAACTGGTCTCTATTTTTTTTTTTCCGCGTTCATCGTAGCACATGACCTCTTAGCCCAAAAATATTGATCTGTGTGCGTGCTTCCGGCGTGATGTGCAAACACGAGACACCTCGTCTGGAAAGGTAACTATAAGGGGGGGAAATCCGGAAACGAAACCTAAAAGCAAGCCTCTAGCTCGATTGCGCTCGGCAGGCTCGGCGGCGACAAAGGAGCGCGGGCAGGCGCGCGGGTGTGCGCGGGGAGGAGCGGCTGGCCCGGGAGCCGGGACTCCGCGACGCTCCTCGCCGGCAACTGTCGGGGTTAAAGCCTCTCGGGGTGAGCGGGGGAGGGAGAAGATCAGGACCTTTTGGGAAACGCTGCTCCAACAGATTTTCCATCGCTATTAGGAGGGGGAGGGGGGCGACCCACAGGAACCGCAGTTCGAGAGTGAGGAGGCAGGTGGGTATGAGATAGGCAGGACGTCGAAACTGGCTCGTTGGTTTGTCCATCTGGGTTTTTAAAAAGGGAGTTGATGTACTGGATTAGCAAACAGTTTACTTTCTCTCATTGACTTTCCCCATGAGAAGAGGGACTCTGTCATAGAGGCTGCTCAGCGTGCCTTCTGGCCTGCCCAAGCCAACGCTCACAGTTTTCTCTCTCCTCATTCCTTTACAGACCATTAGTGGGTTCGAGCGTTTTCTCAAACACGCTCATCACTGTCCTATACGGACCCTGGGCTGTTCAGTGCTCTTCGTGTACCTTTGAGAGTTGACCACCTAAAAACCGCGACTAACACCGATCCATCTTTCCTCACAAAGACTGGAGTTTGGGGGGGCCTGTTAAAGGGTGCTTCCAAGTAGAGGGGACTGGATGCACCACATTCTCCAAAGAGTGCTATGATGCTTCCCAAAGTAGATTATTCAGGCTCCTACGGGAGATCAAACTGGAGCTCCAACTAATTCAGGAGAACAGTGACAGGGTAGTTAGGAGCTCAGAATTTTGAGGCCTGTAAGTTCTTCTTTCAGCCTGATATATTTACGAAGTCTTTCTTTTTCTCCTTCTTTTGGTGTTCCACTGATGGAAAATCCATTATCTTGTGTGCTGACTTTTGCCAAATCTCAGTTCCTCCCTTTTCAGACAGACTCCAGGGTTAAAGCTAAAGACCTCCATCATTCTCGTCATTCTCCCTTACCGTCACCCGTCCAATGCTTTGTCTTTCTCTTTAGCATTTCCTGACCCCTTTGAAGGAAGAGCTGTGCCATTTCCTCGGGCAAGGAGAGGAGAAAAAGGACCTCTCAGAGCACGCTTGCCCAAAAGGTGTGGGAACATATCTCCCAACTGGATCAGGTCAAGAAATGGAACAGGCTTGCCCACACACTATTAGGGACTCAACTCCTTCCGAAAATTGTCTACCCCTGGAGGTCTTGAGGGGCCTGGCAAATAACAGGAAACAAGTAAACGGTAGTGGGCATTTTATATTTACGAAAAATGTGTAGAGTATTTGACTGAAAGGCTCCGAGAGACTTTTTAAAAGTCCTTGGCCCTGGGGTGATAATATTTCATTGTCCATCTCTCTGTGCCTGGCTCTCCATTGGGAAGAAGCTACTCCCGAGTGTATTTTGTTGCAGACCTCCTGCGGTTTCTTTGGATGAGTATGTACTTGCCTTCAGAGAGCTTGGAACCTCTGACAGCATCACAGAAACCTACCTGGGGAGTCCCAGGGGTCTCTCCCCAGGCCTTCTTCTCTCCTCACCTTGGACTTTCTCGCTTCTGGAGCTTCGATAGCTTATACCAGTTAAACATTTCGATTCTCGAATACGAGGCTCTCCCATAGTTTTTTTTTTTTTTTTTCTCGAGGTTCTCAAACAAAATTGCCGGTGCCACAATGTTATGATGGAAGGATGCTGAAATGACAGGCCTAGTAGACGCTTGTCTTAATCATCGGCTTCTTAATTTAGTTTTAGTGCGGTGTGTGTGTGTGTGTGTGTGTGTGTGTGTGTGTGTGTGTGCTTGTGCGCGCGCACACACGCTCGCACACACACGCTCGCACACATGTGCGCGCCCCCGGGGATATTGGGGGTGCGCGCGTGCGTGCTGAGAGCAGCCGCTTGACAACCTGCAGCTCCCTAATGAGTGACGAGGCAGGGCTGCTGCAGAAAAGTAACACTTCCCTGGTGTGAAGACCTCTTACTGAGAAGTTTAGTTCACTACTGTTCTCGCAAACCTAATCGTATAACCTGTAACCAAAACCCACAGAACAAGGATACAACACGCTAAAGAGTAACTTATAATCACTAAATGTTAGCACCATTACCTGCTGTTAGGAAGGGATTGCAGACCTCGCTCGTCAGTCTCTGGAAATACCTGGATGCCTCTGCGTGAGTTCCACTTGTTCCCAAACGTCACGGGGTCAGGGACTCCCTATGCATCTGCAGGAAGAGAGCTTTAGCCAGAGCTTGGTGCCACTCCAAGGACACTCTGTCCAGGGAGCTGAAAGCAAAGTGCATTTTAGGTAAAAAATGGCCCGCCCTCTTTAACCAGCAGGTAACAAGGGAAAAAAAGAAGTGAAAAACCGACAGAAAGCAGGAAAAAGGCCTTAAGGAAGATTTAATGTAATACCGCCAAATGAAAAAACTAAGTGTGCTGCTCCCTACTCAGATGCAATAGGCTGTGGAGCCTTGGTTATTAATTAAAGCTAGAGATGAAATAATCTAATTCATTTCCCAAGCAATTCTTCTGTTGGAACTGCTCACTCTTTACAAGGCCTGTCCTCTTTTGGGGGGAGGTGATGGGGTGGGACAGCAGACAGAGAAGGAGAGATGTTTACCACTGTATATACCAGAAAATTACATTTGCTCTGACTTATGCTTTGATTCGTTAACAGTGTACATTTATAGATGTTCATGTGTGAGAGATCAAGATTAAGCTGATGATGAGAAACTAGTAGAATTTGTTTTAGAGCTGAGACCACTGGATGCCCTCTGTCTTCTGAAAGTAATCATAGGGACCGAGTGAGGTGGAAATACAGAGTTGTGGCTTCATGTGTTTAGGACAGAAGCCCGAGGTGGACGTGGGCAGTCCTTCAAATCCAATTTGCACCCAAATTGACTGGTAGGATTTACAAAGCTCCATCCAGGGACTTTCAACTTGCACAATGCTCTGCCCAAGTACCCCCTCCCCCTCCATTTCATCTAGTAGCAGTTCTAAAAAGAAGCCATTGCTGAGACAAATGTGGGCTGCTGAGTAAATAGTGCATGTTTTGTTGAACAAGCCTACATATATATATATATATATATATATATATATATATATATATATATATATATATATATATATACACACACACACAGTATTCTATCTCATCATAAAGTCCATTAAAATTATTAAAAGGATGATAAATTCACTTCCCCCCAGATTGCAAGTGACCTCTGTTATCAGGGAGAATAGATCTTTAGAGTGATTATATTAAAGTATAATCTATTTATTCCTACACAAATATCCTATTTTGAGACTTGCATCCATGCAATCCTTAAAATAATATAACACATTCTTAATTTGCATGCAAAATATTTTCCCAGTCAATATAAGCTCCTGGCACATCAAACCAGATTATTACAGCTCTCATTAGCAGACCCCAGTTTTTGCTTTTTGAAAGTAAACAAAAGAAAAACTTATTTTCACCTGCTAAAATTTTATGCAAGATTACAAAACAATGCACACTCAGCTTTGACCTAAGAAACACCTTTAAAACATTAAAAATTCATCAGTCAGTGCTGGTGTTGTATTCAAGGAATGCTCCTCCAGTTTGCTGCTGAGCTCAGATTTGAATAAAATGTCCAATGTTAACAAACAATACCCACGTTTGGCACTTTGTGTATTAAATTGATCAAACAGATTTTAGGAGGCACAATGCACAATTTGTACAGACCTGATTGAGTTAATATAATATCAGCAAATTTTACATCGAAATGATTCTGTTTCTTTTCTTTGTGTTTAAAACCAGCACAGATTACAAATTTTAATGATCTGAAAATGTTTGGTATACAAAATCATGCTTATTTCAGTATTAGCAAAAACACAAGAAATTTTTCAACACAAACACCCAGCTGTGTCTATTTTAAAAGCAGTTCAATGACAGCTTGCACTTATGAGCATGCAATCAGCTAATTTCGCTTTTTTTTCTTCTGTGTTAATCAACACTTTCCTTCCTGCATATCAGAGTACAAATAGTATAGTTACTCCACATCAGTAAATGTTTACGTAACCTGTCCTTTCCCAAGAATCCGGTTACACCGAATCATTTCACGCTAGACCGACTACAAAAACGTACCGGGCCGTCCACCTCAGAGGGAGCCCTTGTGTGCCATTATAAGTGGTGATGAGAAGGGGGGTTGTGGGGGGAGAAATGGGGAGGAGTAGGTGGAGGAATGGAGTGAGGGAGAGGAATAGACTGAGGAGAAGGGGGGTAGCGAGTGGGGAGGTGGGAGGAAGAGGGGAGGAGGGAGGAAAGTGAGTTGAGGAAAAGTAGGAATAACAGGCCTGAGGAGGGGAGAAGACTAAAAGGAGGAAAGTAGGCAGAAAGAAGAGGAAGGCTCACAGATCTCTCCAACCGGTCCCCAAAGCCCATTAGCTCACCCAGCTCTGTAAGAAATTGGAGCTTAGAAGTCAGTGTTTGGGGCCATGTCACTATCAACGTTGATAGCCGGGACCCTTGAACTTTCCCACATGTAAATATAGCTTAAGTAAGGAAATATGTAGAAATGGGAGGGGGGATACATACATACAGCGGAAGGATAGATGAGGTTAGTCCAATGTTTAAAGTTTCTTTATGGTATTCCTAATAGAGATGTTTAAAATCATTAGCTATTTGTAATTGTCTGCTATTTTCTTCAGAGTTTGTTCTTTCTCTTCCTCAGGATTTCAAGGTAGGGAATGGGGTGGGGAGAGGGCAATAACTCCATATTAACCTGAGTATTCTTGTATTCATCAATTGCATTCTTTATATTGGAATTGAACTTAAACATCACACATAGGCATCGCTTTTTCTTCCTTCCTTTTCTTAAATACTAAATCTGCCAGACAATTTAATTGATATTTATCAAAGTGAGTAAATGTTTACATTTTATGATTATTTATAATAGAGGAGGGGGAAAGTGCCTTTCATTTATGCTTCTCCTCCACCTCCCTCTTCTCTAGGGCTACATCCTCCGTAAAATGTGGTATGTTTCGTACCCATGTGGGATGAAACAGCCTTTGATCAGTGTGCTCCGCACCAAATTCCAATCCCTGGGAAATGCTGGGCCTTAGCCCTGCCCCTGGCCACGGGATCCTTTTAAAGCCCCCGAATCACAATCTCCCCACTCACTTCAGCCCTCAACCGAACCTTCCCAGTTCTAAAGCCCAAGAAGCTGGGATTGTGGGACCCACGTACCCAAGGCTTCTAGTTGCCTTCCATCTGCATTCAGGGTGGGAAAGGGCTGGCTTCAGCATGCGGTTATTTCAGCATTAAGGCCCGCACAAATCAAAAGCATTTGAGAAACGGAAAGAAAAAAGAAAAGAGGGAGTGAAAACAGGAAGGCTTAAAAAAAAAAAAAAAAAAACGGAAAGAAATAGCCGCCCACCCTTATTTTCCCTCCAATGTCAACAAGCAAAATGAAACATTTCCAGGGTGATCGCTCGCGGCTACTCGCTTCCAATTCGGATTAGAAGCTGAGGAGACGCTCGAGCGGCGAAGAGAAAACGACACCGAGTCACCCAGCGTGTGAGCGACGGTCTGGAGCAGGAGAGAAGGGGAAGGAAGAGACACATATACATAGCATGTGTTACCTGGTTTATTTCGAGACTGTTTGGTATTGTTTTCTCTCTGAGCACCCCTCATTTCGGAAGGCTATCATAGGCGCCCACCACTGAGCCGCCCCCGCCCGCCGCCGCAGCAGCGCCGGGAGCCCCAGGCCCGGCTTCCCCGCGGCGCCCGAGCTCCGAGCTCGCCGCCGCCCGGCCGCAGGAACTGAGTAAGTAACCCCTGTTTGGCCCCGCGCTCGCCGGCCCACTTCCTCCTCCTCATCCCTCCGTTTCCAAACCCCATCCAGACCCTCCTCCCCCAAGGTGCAGGACACCCCCCTCCCCACGCCAGGGGTGGGCCTTCCCTCCCCAACCATCCAAAGCCTCGCTGAAGTGTTACCTACAGGGGCACAGTTTTCCTATGGGCTCAGAAATGCCGACCCGGGCCTGCGGGGCCGACTCGGGAAAGTAGCGCCTCGCCTCTTCCTCCTCCATTTCCTGCCCTGTCCTTGCATCCTCTCCCTGCACTCCCACTCTTCGCTCCACCACCGCTGCCGCCGCCGCCCCCGCTTTTAAAAATAAAATTGAATACAAACTTTAATCAATAACGACAAATATTGACGCTCAAAAGAAGATGACCCAATACAGTGAGAAGGCAGCCGGAAATGTGAGCTATTTGCCCTAAGAGGGGGATTTCGGTCGAGCAGACCCGCGGGGTGGAGGGGGTGGAGGGGGCGCAGAGAAGGGCCGCGGCGCAGCGTGCTCCCGGCGGCGTATCCCTACGCGGCTCCGCGCGGCCGCGAGGCCCAGGCCCGCGGTGAGGGGGAGGCGAGCGCCGAGGGGGCGGGAGCCGGCGGGCGGGGCGGGGGTGGGTGGGCCCGGATCCGCCGATTGGTCGACGGCAGGAGAGACGCTCCCGCACGCCGCCGGCTCTGATTGGCCCAGCGGTAGGAAAGGTTAAACCAAAAATTTTTTTACAGCCCTAGTGTGCGCCTGTAGCTCGGAAAATTAATTGTGGCTATAGCCGCCTCGATCGCTGTCTCCCCAGCCTCGCCGCGGCCGCTCCGGGACGCGCCCGCCCGCCGCCCGGCTCTCCCCCCCTTTGGGCTGCTGCTGCTGCTGCTGTGACTGCTGCTGCGAGAGGAGGAGGAGGAGGAAGCAGCAGAAGGGGGGGGGAGCGGGGGGTGGGGGGGAGACCAAGAAGTAGAGTTGGGAGCGAGGGAGCTTCACCCCCGGGGCGGTGGTTGTTTCTTTTTTCTCTTTCTTTCTTTTTTTCTTTTCCTTTTTTTTTTCTTCTAATTCCTGAGGGGTGGTTGCTGCTTTTGCTACATGACTTGCCAGCGCCGGAGCCTGCGGTCCAACTGCGCTGCTGCCGGAGCGCTCAGTGCCACCGCCGCCGCCCGCGCCGCCCGCGCCCCGCTCGGCACCCACCGGTCGCCGCCGCCCGCCGCGCCGCTGTCCCGCTCCCGCGCCGCCGCCGCCGTTTCCCCCCCGACGACTGGGTGATGCTGGACATGGGAGATAGGAAAGAGGTGAAAATGATCCCCAAGTCCTCGTTCAGCATCAACAGCCTGGTGCCAGAGGCGGTCCAGAACGACAACCACCACGCGAGCCACGGCCACCACAACAGCCACCACCCCCAGCACCACCACCACCACCACCATCACCACCACCACCCGCCGCCGCCCGCCCCGCAACCGCCGCCGCCACCGCAGCAGCAGCCGCCGCCGCCGCCGCCGCCGCCCCAGGCACCGCAGCCCCCCCAGGCGCGGGGCGCCCCGGCAGCCGACGACGACAAGGCCCCCCAGCAGCTGCTGCTCCCGCCGCCGCCGCCGCCACCGGCCGCCGCCCTGGACGGGGCCAAAGCGGACGGGCTGGGTGGCAAGGGCGAGCCGGGCGGCGGGCCCGGGGAGCTGGCGCCCGTCGGGCCGGACGAGAAAGAGAAGGGCGCCGGCGCCGGGGGGGAGGAGAAGAAGGGGGCGGGCGAGGGCGGCAAGGACGGGGAGGGGGGCAAGGAGGGCGAGAAGAAGAACGGCAAGTACGAGAAGCCGCCGTTCAGCTACAACGCACTCATCATGATGGCCATCCGGCAGAGCCCGGAGAAGCGGCTCACGCTCAACGGCATCTACGAGTTCATCATGAAGAACTTCCCCTACTACCGCGAGAACAAGCAGGGCTGGCAGAACTCCATCCGCCACAACCTGTCCCTCAACAAGTGCTTCGTGAAGGTGCCCCGCCACTACGACGACCCGGGCAAGGGCAACTACTGGATGCTGGACCCGTCGAGCGACGACGTGTTCATCGGCGGCACCACGGGCAAGCTGCGGCGCCGCTCCACCACGTCGCGGGCCAAGCTGGCCTTCAAGCGCGGGGCGCGCCTCACCTCCACCGGCCTCACCTTCATGGACCGCGCCGGCTCCCTCTACTGGCCCATGTCGCCTTTCCTATCCCTGCACCACCCCCGCGCCAGCAGCACTTTGAGTTACAACGGCACCACGTCGGCCTACCCCAGCCACCCCATGCCCTACAGCTCCGTGTTGACTCAGAACTCGCTGGGCAACAACCACTCCTTCTCCACGGCCAACGGCCTGAGCGTGGACCGGCTGGTCAACGGGGAGATCCCGTACGCCACGCACCACCTCACGGCCGCCGCGCTCGCCGCCTCGGTGCCCTGCGGCCTGTCGGTGCCCTGCTCCGGGACCTACTCCCTCAACCCTTGCTCGGTCAACCTGCTTGCGGGCCAGACCAGTTACTTTTTCCCCCACGTCCCGCACCCGTCAATGACTTCGCAGAGCAGCACGTCCATGAGCGCCCGGGCCGCGTCGTCCTCCACATCTCCGCAGGCCCCCTCGACCCTGCCCTGTGAGTCTTTAAGACCCTCTTTGCCAAGTTTCACGACGGGACTGTCCGGGGGACTGTCTGATTATTTCACACATCAAAATCAGGGGTCTTCTTCCAACCCTTTAATACATTAACATCCCTGGGACCAGACTGTAAGTGAACGTTTTACACACATTTGCATTGTAAATGATAATTAAAAAATAAGTCCAGGTATTTTTTATTAAGCCCCCCCCCATTTCTGTACGTTTGTTCAGTCTTTAGGATTGTTTATTATTCTAACAAGGTGTGGAGTGTCAGCGAGGTGCAATGTGGGGAGAATACATTGTAGAATATAAGGTTTGGAAGTCAAAATTATAGTAGATTGTGTATCTAAATAGTGACTGCTTTGCCATTTCATTCAAACCTGACAAGTCTATCTCTAAGAGCCGCCAGATTTCCATGTGTGCAGTATTATAAGTTATCATGGATCTTTATGGTGGACGCAGACCTTGAGAACAACCTAAATTATGGGGAGAGTTTTAAAATGTTAAACTGTAATTTGTATTTAAGAAGCATTCGTAGTAAAGGTGCCCAAGAAATTATTTTGGCCATTTATTGTTTTGTCCTTTTCTTTAAAAAACTGTTTTCTTTTTCTTTTGTTTACTTTTAGACCAAAGATTGGGTTCTAAAATGCACTTGGTATGCTAAGTATTAAAAAAACAAAAACAAAAACAAAAAAAACAAAAAAAAAAGGAAAGTTGTTTCAGTTGGCAGCACTGCCCATTCAAATGAATCGGAAGGGGACAAAATTAATGATTGCCTTCAGTTTGTGTTGTGTATATTTTGATGTATGTGGTCACTAACAGGTCACTTTTATTTTTTCTAAATGTAGTGAAATGTTAATACCTATTGTACTTATAGGTAAACCTTGCAAATATGTAACCTGTGTTGCGCAAATGCCGCATAAATTTGAGTGATTGTTAATGTTGTCTTAAAATTTCTTGATTGTGATACTGTGGTCATATGCCCGTGTTTGTCACTTACAAAAATGTTTACTATGAACACACAGAAATAAAAAATAGGCTAAATTCATATATATCTTGATACTTTTGTCTCTTTTATTAAATAGAGCTAATTTAAAAAGACCATTAAAGTTCTAGGGAATTCAAAGGCTTTCTCAGCCAACTAAAATTCAACTGCTCCTTTCATTTGAATGGAGACTTTAAAAATTAAAATAGTATTTTTTTTCCATTGTGGAATCAAATTTTACAAGGAGCGGGCTATTTAATAAACACTAGCTTTAAAGAAAGTATAGTCTTTGCAGCTGATATCTTCAAGTTTCTGTAGATATACAGCAAAAAAATGATAATTTTATGTGCATAGCTATTTACCTTGTGTTTATTTTCGAATCAGTTGATAGAATGCTTACTTTTTATATATTTTGTTTCAGGTATCTTGTTTATAGCATTTGGCAAATTATAAATAAATATATGTATATGGTTAGATAGAAGTGAATATAATGCACACATATGTAATATATATATAGACACACAGAGCCCTTCAGTTCAGGTACAATTTGCGCTATGAATGCTGCAAATATTTTTGTTTAAATATTTGTATTTATACTTTCTAAGTCAGCATTTATTTTTGTGGCTGTTTACCCACAATGAAAGAGTTCTAATAAAGATGTGCTGAAGTTGCAATATAGATTTGCTGAAGTGATCACCTGTTGTAATGACTTGCAGATCAATGTTTATATTTTATTTTTAATTATAACAACTTAAAATTCTAGATGTTCAGAAGAAGTAAAATGCCTCTCTCTCCTTTTCTTTCATTTTTACAACATAGAGGTATTTATTTCATTCCCTTTTAAATGTCTGTATAATTTAATCTAGAGATTTGTTCCTTTTGCTTACAGTCATAATTTTGTTTTAACTTACAGTATACATATGCATGCATATATATATACATATATATGCATACATATCAATCTGAAACAAAATGAAAACATTTTTTGAATTGTTTCAGCATCCCAATTGCTATTACTCCAGAAAATAATTAGAAAACCTAAGTAAAAGGTTTAGTAACTAATTGGATCCTGTGGAGAGTCTATGGAGGACAAGTTGTTCATTTGTTACAATTGTATAGTCTGAAATGTGTTCTGCAGTAATGCAATAAGCTGGCTACTTCTTACAATGGGCCCAATGAAAAATAATCTGTCCCCAAGATGTTATCGGCAAACACTTAGAGAGTTGCTCAGGGAAAAAGAAAAAAAAAAAAAAAGCTTAGGAGAAGAGCAAGCTGACTCAAATAGATTGAAATAGAAATGCAGAATAGTTAATATTGGGACATAGGGATGGGTGGGTTGTGGAAGGGAGAGATGGAGAAGAGAGAGACAGAGAGAAAAGAAAGGGAAAGAGGATCTTGTGTGTGTGTGGGGGGGCATCTCCCACTACCAAAAAGAAAGAAAGAGACAGAGAATGCTATCTAAGAAAGATAGAAAGATAAAGTCCAGGAAAATTAAAAGAGCTGGAACCAAATATACACAAATGGGAAATTGACTAAAATAGGCCAAGACAGCTAGTTTAATTATCTCCTTTGAGCAGACTGGACGTGATTTTATTTTCTTAGTAAGAGAGCAGTTTCACCAGAGGACCAACTTTCTTGAAATGTAACAGTTCTTCAGAATGAAGCATGAAAGAAAATGCCACAAATAAATTGTTTTAGAAGCCAAACGTATGACTGATATTAAAAATAGTAATAGAGTCCAAGTAAATGAGGTTAGGCAAGGGAAAGCCCCCATTACATATTTGTGAACCAAAACAGCTCAAAGCAAAGCATGTGTTTAGACTGAAAAAGGTGATGATGTATTGTTTGCTTTTACCATGGATTTTATTTGTGGAATGAGAATGTATTGGCACAGAAGAAATAGTCTTTTGCCTATCAAAAGTTAAAAAGAAAGTTGAACTCTTGTATTGTGGTAAAAAGTACATAGAGAAGAAAGAGTTCCTCCATGAGGTTGATTTTTTTTTCTGGCCATATTAAATAAGTATACTTATTTGTGATAAATGTTTATTTGCATGATTGAGAAATCGAATTTCAGTGGCAAACTTCATACTTTGAGGTCAAGCATAAAATTGACTTCTTTGAACTCATAGGACCTAAGGACTGGAGTGGAAGTTCTATTTGGATACATCTCCGAGTTACATATATAATGGATGTGACTAGAGTAAAAATAGCTTGTTGAATACGCATACAGATAGGGGGGAGGATATACAGAGAGAGAAATTTGTGAAGGCCTCCTGAAGCCCAATATGAACATTTCATTTATCTCAATCTGTCCCATCATCTCTCAAGTTATCTTTTTCAAAAGCTTACAGTGTTCTCGCATGGCATTTAATAGATTTTTTTTTGCAACAAATTGGTTGTAATGTTGTGTTGATATTTGTTGTCACCAACCTTTGCCAGTTAAAATTAGCTTATGCCAGAAAAACACTTCAAAACTTTTTGAAGCTTTTCTTCTTTCATACTTATAATTATTTTTAATGAGATGAAGCTTGCTCTTTTTGAGATTTTGGAACTGAAAATGATCATAACTTAAAACTTGAAATCCCAAACTGCAGTTTATCTCCAGGTTTAAAGTATTTTACCCAAATGTGTCTGATATAAAGTTAAAACAGATTAATACTATATAAAACTTTGAAAAATCATTTAAACTAGAGCAGTGAGAGAATTCTTCCAAATATGTTTCTGCAACTTGTTACAAATCTGGAAGTCAAGTGAACATGAAGTCCAGAACTAACAAGGGTCAATACAAGTATCTTTATGGCAATGGAAGATTTCATGTGTTTTATATGACTTGCATAAAATCAAGTGTAGAAACACCCAAAAAATGAGTCTTGTAGAGTATTGATATAATTGTATATATTTAAGTTGGTGGATATTTCACCCAAATAGATGGATAAATTGAATATATTTACGTCTCTAAATATATAAATGTGGTTTTAAAAACGTGTTTCCTACAACATTGTTGAGGAATTTGTGTTGAAATAATTTTGCTTTTGAGAAATTAATTTTATAAATATCTGAAGTGGCTAGTTGTGTTTGGAACTAAATGCCTGCTGGAGAAATAGGCTAACAAAGGGTGAAGGTGAAGATCATTAGAGGTTTTAGAGCTGGCTGAGACAGGTTGCTGGGGTTGTATAACTGTGCCTAGAGGGCGGGGTTCCTGTACATTCCTACTTCGCCAGATAACCTGCCCCCAACACCACTCCAGCTTCTGCCAGACAGATGGAACTCTCCAACGTGAAAATCTGCGCAGCTATTCCAACAAGCAGGGTAGGTGAAACTTGAATTAAAATTCTCCTTTCTCTCCCCCCCCCCAACTTGAAGCCAATTGAGGCCAGATCCTGGAGATACGAAAAGAATAGGGGTCATCTAGATTTTCCTTTCGCGAGTACACACGTCTGCATTCTTCCTAAGAACTACCTACCTGTAAGAGTTCAAAGGGGCTTAATTCTCGATTTTCTTTTGCGTGTTCTCATACCAGTCATCCCCCTTTCCCTACCCTCCCTTTAGGGCCTCCCCTCCCCCAACCACCAGCAGTTAAAATAATCCACCTCTTAGTTTTTGGCCCCCAAACCGACCTTTTCCCCACTCTAGCGGTTAGTTCGCCTGGACCTTATCCTGAGGATGTAGGCCAAAGTGGCTCCGGGGAATCTATGAGGTAGTGTTGTGTTTGAGTGTCTTTTCTCCCTTCCGATTTCTATTTGTTTTTTCCCCTCACCCAAGACTCTGCCTGGTGTTGGCCGAAGGATGCAGAAGAAAAAGGTTTAAGGACTGGGACGCTCTTACCCCAAGATTGGTAAGTGCAAGTGCTTTTCGGGGAGGAGAGCTATGCCAGATTGCTTTTGACTAAGGCTTAAACCGCGACTTTGAGGTCCGGGGCTAAAGTGCTCCTCTCTTTTTGGAAAAATTTCCTTAGCGGGCGCGCTATCAACAGAAGTAGCTGAGAGAATGCATGATTTTTCCACGTAGACAGAAAGTCACCGTGGATCCCTAAGTAAAGAGGATGAAGACAAGGCAAAGAGGAATGAACAGAAAACGAGTCGAATTTATGCGTAGGAGGGGTAGTGGGAGACTGAAATAGGTCCCAAAGTACAGAGTAATTCAATTCGTGGAAATAAGATTTCTGAGTCTTGCCGCAGCTTCCAGAATACCCTAACGGACCTTTCTTAACGTTCAAACTTACCCATTTGTTCTCCCTATTTGAGACAAAGCTCTTTGCTCCAGAGCCAAGGACTTGTCTAATTCTAAAGTTCTTTTTTCTTTTCTTCTTCTCTCTCCCCCCCACCTTTTTTTTTTTTTTTTTTTTGGTAGAACGCCCCTCCTCCCCCTATTTTCACACTAACTTTGCCAACCTCTCCCAGATCTGGCCCTCCGCCCCCAGCTCCTTGGCCTGGGTCAGGCGAGGGTCCCCGCGGGATTTAGCGGAACTGCTCCAGGTACAGTGCAGAGGGACCGGGGTGGGAGGCTACTCCTCCGCCTGTTCGGAGGACTCGGGAAAAGCGCACCGTTCTGGGCTTGACTTTGTCCCTGATGGGAATATCCCGGTTCCCGGCCTTGGGAATCTCAGGCAAATAATTGATTCTTAATGCACACTTAGGAGACGGCAGTGTAAGCTCGACAGCCAGGCTGTCCCGAGAGTGCCTGAAGCGCGCCAGACACAGGTTAGCTTCACCCGAAGCGAATGTGGGGCCCTCGCCGAGATTTCCTATTAGCCTACCCGGCGCCTCAGGGACTCCTGGGTGAAGCTGGAGAAGGGCACGGCGCCGCGACAGGGACCCAGCGGCGTTGTTTTCTCGGCCTTTGGAATCAAGTAGAAAAGTGATTTAGGCTGCTGAGTCGGGGCGGCGCTGGCGGCGGGTAGCCGGGTAGGAGAGGCGCTTCGGGAAGGGGCTGCCGAGATTGCCGCGGACGCGAAGCCCGACGCTGAGCAGGGAGCAACAAGGTGAGGGCGCTCTTGCCCAGGACAAGGAGAGCTTTGAGTTTGGGAGCTCACACTGGCTGATGCCTGGAAAATCGACTCCACAGCCTTGGCTGGCGCGCTTCCCCACCTTTTTTCTTTTTATTCTTGTTTCCCCCCCCACACCCCTTTCCCCCCTGAAAGTTGTTTCTTTTTGTTTACCTGGTGCGGTTTCAGATCTCAGCACTTAATCTGCTAGTTGACAAAACCGTTTTCTCTGTAATAGACATCTTTTCTCTTTTCCACTCCCTACTCCCGTTCTATTTCGCATTCTACCCCATTTTCCCTTCTGTCCAAGCCTGTGGTCCAAGGTGAAGGGTTCTTAAAGGAAAAGAGCTAGCCTTGGGATAGGAGTTATCTTAACAATGAGGGTGGCCCTGGGTTGGAGAGAGGGTGGACGGGGTTTGGGTGTGTGGAGAGCATCCCGCGGATGTGGGAGACTCTCTGGCGGTGCTTCAGCCTTGGAAAGAGGACGGGAAGAAAAGGACGTGCAGACTAGAGCTCGTCCACTTCCGACTGCCCCCATCCCCCCATAAGACCCAATTTTGATGCTTTAACTCCATCCTCACCTGGCCCTCTATCAAAACTTGAAGTAGGCAGAAATCTCGAAATTGTTGTCATCAGAAAAGGCATTTAAAATAATATCAAATAATTCTCAAAATTATATCTGCGGGGGTGAGAGGGGAGATAAAGCGCACCAAGTCCTTTTGACGGTCTGTTGCTTAATCCGTATGATCCTCTCCCCTGGTCTTTGGTCCTGCGGAAAAGCTGCACGGGAGGAAAGCACATTGCACGTTGCGAAATTTGGGGATTCGGGTCTGAATGAAACAAAGTGTTCCGTTGCCAGACGTGTTTGTTTATTCATTTTCGCCTTAGGTTGAATTTTCCTACAGGGCTAGCACTCCCTGAATTGGGTCGTCTTCTTCAGTTTTATTCCCCCTCCTTTCTGATTCCCTTAGTGTCTCCTTCTTTGAATCAGAACACGTTTAAGGTGCAAACGTATCTTACTCCACGTCTGTAGGGCAGACGTTGTTGTTGATGCCGTTGATTGGGCAGAAAGACCAAAACTGTATGGAGTTAGGGAGAGTTGTTTCTCGGTTCTTTCATTTTCTCACTGCTCTGAAATGGAATGACCTGATCATTGTTGTTTGAAGTTAAATTATCTGTTAAATTAGCCCTAAACAATAACTGATGATATTTTCCATTTGAGTCTAGTTGCCCCTGGATGGGAAGGAGAGGAGTCAGAGAATGCTTGGTCACATAGTAATATAATCAAAACCCATATTTAGGTGATATTATGTAAGAAAGATCACTTTCAAAGAAGCTGAATTTCATAACTAAGAAATTTTTTTAGAGGCCCGTGCTCCAGAAGGACCACAGCAATTCAAGGATGAATGTAAATAAGCATCTTTGTTGATTAAGAAAAAAATATGAACACCGTATTTTCATTACTCTTCAGAACCTAAATACTCAAAACCATCATACACTGGTTCTTGCTAATCTAAATTAATTCTGCCCTCCAAGGATAAATAGTCTGAAAAAGGAAGTTTAATGTTAAGCAAAATCTGAACCATTCTAGATATGGATTTCTAGAAATCCAAGGCATATTTATTTCTCTCAGTCAGACACTGTTTTACAATCATCGTATGAAACAATTTTGGAATAACGCAGATGCTTTTTCCCCCTTTCTTGTTTCAGACTGTTTGTATATGCAGGCATAGGTGTGAGAGCTTCAGGGTATATTAAAGAAATTACATTTTTCTTATTCGTTTTAACAAAAAGACGAAAGAATCTTTAAATCCAAAGTATCAGAGGAGTTGGGGAAAAGAATCTTTAAAAATAGTAAGCACTATCATGGGTTCTTCCTATTAAAATGTGTGAATAATTAGAGGCTATGATAAAGATTGAAAAATTCGGAACAAGAAAAAGGAGGTAATTTCATTATTTGATAGTTTTATAATTTTTATAATTAATAGCGTTTTAAGGTTTGACAAAGCTTTCTTAGAAAAAGTGGAGTACTTCCCCACCCCTTCGGAAATACTCTAGATGGAATAAAGTAGAATCAGGTAGAATAGGAAGCAAGCAGGGCTTATTTATTTATTTATTTTCCCAGTAGTAGTAGTAGTAGAGTTGAAAATTTTACTTTTAATTATACATTGCAAGCTCTGATTGCAGGTTGGAAGACTAAAATCGATCATTCCTACATCGATAGTGTTGTCTATTACTGCATTGATTTGTATTTATGCAGACTTTAAGTTATTTACTTACATATTTCAGCATCTGCCTCTTGATTATTATTGCAGGTTGGTTTTAATGAAAGAGCTTGTACAGGAAACACATTTGACAGATCAATTTTAAGTAAACTTGATAGTGAATTATAGCAACCCAAAGAGTTTACAAAATTACTTATTCGTACTTGCTTTTTAGCAATGAGAAAACTGTTTCTGATTAAAACCTCATGCTACTTGAAAACTTCCATTCTTCTCTTCACATATTGTATTGCTGTTTCAATAAAATAGAAAAACAGATGATTTTATTATGTCAGATATGATAGAGTGAAACCGATGAGTGAGCCTTGTCTTTTTCCGTTGGCATGACGAGGTTTTTCTCATAACAATAAGCTGGCCGCTGGGTTTACTAAGGATGTTGATGAAAAATCAAGGGGCAGCAGGATTTGAATGTAGAAATGGTATTGTTAACTTTAAGTTATTGGGGGAGGTACTCATAGTGAACGGGATATTCCAGAATTCTTCAGTATATATTAAATGCATATATACACTCATCTGTTCTATTATTTAGTGTATACTACGATTACACCTTAGGAAGATAGGCATTTCTCTTGAACTAATAGCTCACATGTGAATGTTATATATCAGGGCTCATTTGAAGAAATACAACAGCTAAAGACCACAGGGTGTGTCTTTTATTGGTACAGGCAATTGTGGGAGACTGAGATTCATTCGGGTTTGTGCTTATTATCATCACAAAATGTTGAAAGATGACTTGAAAATTGAAAAAAAAAGTGGCCTAATTTATCGAGGGCTATTTACTCCTCGTTTTATAGGGTTTTGCTTGCAGTTTGGGAGATGAGTCTTTCCTAGTAATTTGGAAGACATCTACCAAATATGGTTAACAGTCATATTCTTCATCTCTTGCACCCCCAGCTCCTGCTACCCCCTCCAGTTTTCGAGAGAAATGTAGAAAGGAAAAGTAACCGAATTCTTTCTTGAGAACGAAAGGGGCCTGGGAGGTGGAAAGAGAATTAATCTCTTCACCCTAGCGAGTTTTCCTGAAACTACTTTATCCTCAGCTTCCGCGACGTGAGAGGTGGAGCCTCACAGTCCGGCAGCTGCAGGCAGAAGGTGGGCGAGCCCCGGGACCTCAAGCTTTGCAGAAGGTTGAAAGGAGGAGTGGAGGGAGAGATTTGAGTTTGTTTATTTGGTTTATTTTATTTTTCTATCCTGTGCCAAGCCCTTGAAGTTAACACAGCGACATAGCCTTTTAAGACCAAGCACTCTTGGCATTCTTTCGAGATTGAGAATTCCAGAGCATCGGATGAACAGGACTTATAGCTAAGGCGTGCTCACCCACCCCTCCCTCCGTCTTTTTACGCACGCACCAGCTCGTCCTCACGTGCACGGGGTAGTGGACAGTGTTGACTTGAATTGCTCTCGCTTGCTCCAAGCCTTTCCTGTGAATGAACCCGAAAACACTCGACAGGTCGTGAATAATCGTTTTAATGAGTGTGCAAAGCGTGCGACGGAGTGCACCGAGTTGTCGGGTTAAACAAACAACTTGTACCCTGACCAAATCCGATTGTTAAAGTGCAAAGTGATGTCAGTACCATTTCCATTGCCCTTCGGAAAACCACAGATCTGACACGCGGGAGTCCAATTTTCCCCATTAAAGAAAAATAACAATATTTTCCAACCGTGTATGTGATCTTCTTTAATATTAATCTGAGCCAAAGGAAACCTCATTTGAGAGTCAGAGAAGTAATCATGTCACTGCTTCAAAAACAAATTGAAAGGGAAAACGAGGAAGAAATCAGAACAAATATAGTCTCAGAGAGGATTTCTTTTTGATAGCTCACGTCATTGCTGATCGATATTGTAAAAATCTTACACATATATAAAATTTTATAGCTCACCACAAGCAAATATCAAGTTAAGTCTATCTAACTAACTGGGATTGGTAATTTTCTTCTGTACTAAGACTGAATCTCTGTAACTGTAAACACTTTTTCTATTGAAAATTTAACTAAAATATTTGCTGTTGAATATCAGCCTGTGAGAGAATGAAGGGACAAGTAGTTTCCACATTTATGCTCTCAAGGAAAACAATTTGGAGGAAAGTAATGGAAAAGGAACCCTGATGGGCCACCATCTAAAACAATAACAAAAAGCACAAGTGAGCTCTTGACGGATCACACACTTTTCCCTTTCTTTGCACAACTGCAGTGGGGAAATATTTTTGTTTCTTTCCCTCCAGTTAAACGACCTACTTGGAATCAGCCACATGTTCTCCTTTCCTTGTTCATTCTTTTATCTTCTCTCACAATTCCAAACACCAAATACTACAAGAAGAGTAAGAACATTAAACCTCAAAAGAGGTAAAAGAAATCCCTTTTACATATACCCTCTAAAAATTTTGTGGAGAAATGTGTAAAATGCTTCCCCTGCCAGCACCTCATACACACTCAGGAGTGAAACAAAATGGCCAAGATGCTTGGAAATCAGTGTATTAGTTCCAAATAACTAGCTTCTTCAACTCAGTAACAATATGGGAAGATTAAAGTTTACATTTTCATTGGATTAAGAATCATAGGTTATGTATTTTTCGTTATCAGATACTGAAAATATATCATGTCCTATAGTCTGAAAGGTTATTTGTCCTCTTATAATTGTAATCAGCTTGTAGAAATGACATATCAGGGATATGGCACATTTGAATATGGGAGTTCAGCAGCATTTGCTCACTTAACTCCTACTAGCCATATTGTCATCTACATATCTTTCTTTCTGACCATCTACTTCATATTATATGTTAATATACAACCAATTATTGCAATTAAATGAAATAATCCACCTAAAACATGACTGAGGTGTTTGATGGAGTAAGCAATTTCTATGGAAGTCATTGTAGTTTTGTCTATTATGGTTGCTAGTTTTTATACATCTGTGTTAATTTAGCACCAATTGGATAAAATGGAAGGTATTGAAATTCAGTTTCCATCATCAAAACTTGGAAAAGACAACCAGTAGTTTAGGACCGTGTTTTTGTTGATTTTGACTGTTATCTAGTGAATGTCTGTATCAGAATATCAATTCAGAATATCCTTTATTTTCTAGGAAATTTGACAAAAAATGACTATCAAAAACTAGGGGCTTGCATTTTTTATTGTTTTAAATATTTCTGGGCACACAACAGACTGTGCAGTTATTACCTAAACAGATTTCTTCTCTGTGGGCTGACTGAGTTGAGGAATTTTAGGAGTCACTGAAAGAGCCACATCCATTTCTGTTTTAAATGCACAAACAGCAAAGCTAGAGGGTGCGTCTGTTTTTGTGTGTATATATGTAGTTAAAGAACTACACTATCAAAACATTAATTATATTTGAAAGAGAGCAGAGAGCTTGTTGTGGAGAGAATTGCATTATTGAATTTATATTCCATGGAATCTGTCTGTGGAGAGGGCTGAAATTGTATACCTGTCTTATACGATGCACCCTCTCCAGTGAGGTGAATAACAAGAGCAAAGAGAGGCAAACTTGGAGGGGAGTAAGCTTAGGTATTTGGATGTCCTGAGCAAGGGAATCCACGTGCAAATGCAAATCACATGAAGAATAAGCATGGGGTCTTTGTTCTCTGTCAACAAAAGCAAATATAGTATTTTTCCTCTATCAAGCAAATCACAGAATGATCTTAGCTGAATTTGGAGGAGGGGGAGAAGTTGAGTGACTAAGAATATTTCAATTATCATATTTCTGATCCCCAAGTCCTGTTTATTTCACAGCTGCCAAATTTTATATCCAAAATTTAGACTCTCTTCCTCCCAAATCCTACATTGGTATGAATCATCCCCGATCATTTTTAGGTTTTTGGCTTAATTACCAGTTTTCAGCTTTAAATTACCAATAAACTAATTAATCTGACTAATCTTTCTAAACTTCTGTTGAATAGTGTAATAGCTGCAACAACAACAAAAATAAAATAACAAAAACTGCAGCAATAATGACAGAAATAAAATGTTAATAATAATGCAAACAATAATAGCAGAAACAATTTTAAAATAATTTCTCTGGTTGACAGGATGAAGATGGAATCCATTTCAGTCTGAAATGTGTTTTATGGCTGCAATCGGGCATTCCTCTGATTTCTTGTTTCACTGGTTAGATGGATGATCCATTCCAGTCCAACTCAAGTGGTCTAATAAAGACTCCCTTGGTCTAATATGGTAGGTCTTTTTAATAGCATTAAGTGCTTTTGTACCCATTCTTCTTGATTGCTATAGGCATGTCCCCCTTGGACACCATTCCCAAGTAAATTAATCTGGGATGGAGACTGGAAACAGAGGCAGACACGTGAAGGGACTCTTGGGTAGAAAGACCTGGTGCCTTCTGGCTGGAGCTCTGCTGATGAATGGGCAAGCTGTCATATTTGGGAATCATGTTCACAAAGCTGAGGAGTTTAGAAGGACAAAGTAACCGAGATTCCTTTGAGTCTAAAGAGAATACTGGCCCTGAAGAACTCAGCCCAAAGGGCAAGACACAAAAATCAGGAATTAGGTCCCCCTGACCATCAACTCTTTTGATTCCTTTCGGGATGAAGCGACAGAAAGGGGACAATAAAATGAGGGGAGTAGAAGTGAAAGGAGGAACCCAGGTTGAAGATGTTAATAACTAGTGGTAATCCAGCTAGTAAAGCTAAGCCTGTCTCCTGCGGAGGAGGTAGAGGTGCTTTTGTCAATTGTAAACCTGCTAAGGTTTACTGTTCTACGTGGAAGAACAGCCAGCAGTTCCTGAGTCTAGGCTCTAAGGAATCTGCCAGTGAGTTTATACCTGCAGGAATCGAACTCCTCTCAGCCCACTGTTCTCCCTATCTCTTAAACCTCTGTCCCCCTTCCCACTCCAAGAAAAAGGAAAGGAAAGAAAATAAAAATCAGGTGGGGAGGGAATGAGACTCAATGTTTGTCAGGCAGATGTTGGGGTTAAAGCAGGTTGTTTGATAATTGCCTTCATTTGTGGAGGGGGAAAAAAGCTGGTTAGGAGACGAAGGGCAGTTATAGAAGAGGAGAGCAGGACTGAGATAGAAATTCCTCAGCAGCCCAGCAGCTAAGGCCAAATGGAAACAGACCTTAGTTACAGAAGAACGCACTGGGAGCAAGGAAGGGTGACTGTTAAATCTTTAGGCTTTGTTGTGTCTTCCTGCAAATCAACGCAACCGTGAAAATTTATGAGAAAATAACATCTGTATGCCTTGTTAAAAAACAAATTACAAAAGAAAGGCATAACTATCAATAGCCAGTTTTGTCCTCTAGAAAACTTTTTTCTTTAGATATTGTCTTCAACATCACATATGTGCACAGCCCACAACTAAACCCAACAGTAGTTGAAGGGAGCAAGGGAGGGGAAAGAAAGGAAGGGCCGGCCTCCCTGCTGGTAGTACCAGGCATCTATCTCTGCACCTTTCACAGCAGGGAGGCTGAACAATCTTTTCTCGTTTCTGTCTAGTTTTTCTTCATTTTAAAAAGTATGAAAAAATTCCTGTTCATGAGAATATTATTTCACTACAGATCGACCAAGACTGAGGAGCTTTCATTTCTAGGATAAATTCACTGAGGTGATGCTCAGTCTGCAATGGGGGCAAGGCGACTTTGGCTGAAACTATATATCGCTTTGCTCTTCATTGGTTCCCCAGGCTTTCTCCGTGCAAAATAATAACTACCAAGTTCACTTCAGCTCTTCTGGAAGTACAGCTCTGCAACTTGAAATCAAACTGGTGCTTTCCATATAAAATCCAGTTCTAATTAAAATAATACTTTAAGGAAAATATTCTGTTATTGTGATTTTATTTGAATTTTTCCTTTGATTCAGAGACAAGCGTTATTTTGTTTCAGTAAGAAAATTAAAAGAAATCAGTATTTCCAGTTAAAGTGCCCTCAATCCTGTTACATACACCCCCAAAGTATGGCTTTTAAGAATTTATTTTCAAACACGTTGGTTTTAATTGTATATAACTGAGAACCTGAGTCATTGGAGACATGCCTAACTAAAAAGACACTACATTAATACTTTTATAATGGGAATATTTGACAGAGTAAAGATAGAACAAAAGCAGTTATTTCACAAAGTAGTAAGAGTCATGCAGACATTTGCGTGTGCTGTTTATACACTTATTTAACAAAATTAATAAGCTTCTGTATTCCAATATCTTGAAAAATCTTTAACCAAACCAAATCTTTAAGCCAGATATTTAAATGTTTACGCATTTATACACACATATATACACATTATATACACCATGTTGCATATAGTTCAAATATGTATGTTCATTTTTTTAATAGAAACTAAGAACTAAAGAAATATTAGCATTTGTAACTTTTTAACCACCAGTAATTGGGGTTTATTATCTGTAAATGATGAAGGAAAGCCACAACCACTACATTCTGCTTAGACTGTATTAAGAAGCAAATACAGGTTTCTTTCTGTCTTGGGGTGTTGTAAGAATAAGAAATTTAGGGATGAGAGGAATTGTGATCTATATATGTTTTCAATAAACCAAGATGTAGTAATTTCATTCTTTAAACATTAACATCCTACTATTAAAGACATATGTACAGTTTCAAAGATAGAAGAAGTAAGCCCAAGTCAAGTGATGATATTTTGAAAGGAATGGTTTCAAATGATGCTAACATTTTTTTTCCAAAAAAGAACTTTTCAAGGCAGATACAACCAGATCTGTTGCACAAGTGACAAAGCAAATATTTTAGAAATGGGCTGTGGGGGGATTTAATGGACTGACACACTTTGAATATTTATGAAGAGTAATATTCCTTTGAAGAGGGCCATGATTGTCTATCATGCTCCTTAAAAATGGGGAACAGGTAAAGGGGGAGGTTTGGGGGAGGAAAAGTTCAAGCATCCTAACTATTGCTAATGGTGAAAGAATATGACTTGTGTAGGAAAGGATTCCATACCATGAGAGAAGATGCAAAAGGCTATTGGTCCTATCATGTTTAGTCTCTTTTAGGTACACATTTCAAAAACATATCCTTTCCACTAGGCTCTCATCTGCAGTTAGGGCTCACAGACAGCAGCCAGTTTGTATTAAAGTGTAGTCCAATGCAGCAATCCAGTTTTGAAAACAGTGGATGGCAAAAATAAAGGTACAGTTTTATCAATGAAGTTCTCATTGGCAGTTGGAGAACAGGAAAGAGGGAGGCTTCAAAACAGGGTGATGGGAGGAGAGTAATATTCTTTAGGTGAGTTTCGGGAAGATGCTAAGTAAAATGCTGTTCAGAAATTGGGATTAATCGAGCAGTTTAAATACAAATCTGCCGGAAATCATGCTCTGTGCGAATGAAAATGAAGGAATTTATGCATATTCTAATTTTCCCTCTTTGGCTGCTATTTTGGAGGAAGAGACTTCTTTTGCTGATGGTGGGACTTTTTTGTTCCGCACAGGAAATGTGTAAATGAACACAAATGTTATTTTTTTTCTCCTTTCCATTTCTCTCCTCCTTCCCTCCTCCCCCTTTCAACAATTATAACTTGTTAGGGTCCTCAGTTCTGTGGCCACAGAGCCCAGGGTTTCTTCCTGTTTCTAGGATGCCAGAGGGCAGGCAGTGCAGGGAAGGAGAGTTAGGGTTCCTTTAGGTTCCTAGACCTTTGGAAATTAACCTACAGCTTCCATTTCATTTTTGGACATTCAAAGACAGTAGAGTGAGAAGTCATACGTTTAATGTGATGAAAATTCATCTCAAAAGCTATTTCCTCTCACTACTGAATTCTCAGTGAAACTCGATTGAGGAGAGCTTAAAAGTGATCTCATAAACCAAGTTGTGAAGATCTATTGACCTTCAGCACCGAGTCGAGCAATTTTCACTCTCATGCCTTTAGGAACAAACAGTACTGACGCATTTTAATTATATTAAGACCAGCAAGAAACTCTCTTGGTTAGCCTATTCTGATGTAAGTCGCCTAACGCTGAGATAAAGTGAAGTGGAACGCTGTGGCCTTTTTTGTGTTTTGTGGCATATATAAGGGACTCCTGAGACGGTTCAACGAGGTGCGTGGGGTGAAGGGAGGGGCGGGGAAGATTCTGTCCACGGGGAGAGAAAGAGGGAGCGGGAGACGGAGAGCTTGAGAGAGAGGGAAAGAGGTGCTGTCTTTCCTCCGGGTGCCGCATTGGCAGGCCACGCTGAGAACTCCAGGATTAATTCGGGGACGGAGAAGACACACTGAGACGCCGAGTTTCTTTTTTTCTACCCTCTGGATAAACCCTCCGAGCCAAGGTTATTCTTAACAATTTAATTTGAAAAGAGCCCCGTGGTGCACTCCCCACTCCCCCCGCCCCCGGCTCCCTCAGCCGCTCACACAGCGCAGCCCCAGCCCGGGCGTCCGCTAAGGCCAGAGCGCCTCCGCCAGGTTCACCAGCAGCCCCGCGGAACCGCGCCGGGCCTCCGCGAAGGACGGTGGCGAGAACGAAGCCCCTCCCCCCGCCCCCCCGCCCCCAACCCTAACACAAGCCCCTTCCTCCCACACATTTTCAGTGCCCGCATCGGAACCTCGGTGCCCCAGAGTGCCTGCTTTCTAACATCCCGTCCGCTGGGACCCCGTCCCGCCTCCCACTTCAGTCTTCCTCTCTCAGGAAGGGGGCGCCGCTCGGCAAGCACCGGACAGGTCAGCGCGCCGCTCGCGTGACTCGAGGCCGAGTGCCCGTTCCCCTCCCCGAACGGGTGTGGGGGGTGCGGAGTCGCCTAGGAAAAAGCTGCGAGAGGAGCGCGGCCCCTTTCTTGCACAACTCACGTCAAGCTTACAGCCACATTTAGGAACCTCTTCGGAAAAGCTCAAAAATCCCCATTTTGCAGAAAGCCTGCTATGCTGTGATGGGACCTTGTGGTCAGAGAAACTCCTGAGAGGCCTCGAACGACCTCTGTTCTAGAGTTAAACTCTGCTCAGGGCAATTTCTCCCGCGCACTCCACAACCTGCACTTCCGGTCCCCCGGTGAGGGCCCTGACCGTCCGCTACCCCGCACTTCCGCCGAATCACGTGGTGGAGGGATACGTGGAGAGCTGTTTTGAATACCTTTCTGTAGCTGCTTGGGGCCTTCACCTGTTCCCGTCGTTTCTCTTTCTTCTGAATTTCATTTAATTTCGTTGCTTCCCCCAGGGGGAAGTGGAGTGCAGGAGGGCCAGAGGTTGAGAGAAAAGGCCCATTGAAGATAACCGTTTTTTTCTCTCTTCAGCGTACCTGCCCCTTTCTGAATTCCCTGGATGAATTCACATCAGCAGCTAAGACTCAGGCATCTTTGTTTTCCCCCCAGGGCCTACACCAGTATCTGTACTTAGTAGGCATGCAATAAATGTTGAAAGAATTAATAAATATGCTGCCTCTTTGGGCACATAGTGGTTAGGGTTAGTGAGTAGCCTCAGAAATCAGCTGACCTCTGACTTGTGTTTTGTTGGAGTCAATTGAGAGGTTGATAGATAAATGATTTTTACAGGCTTTTTTTTTTTTTTTTAAGGGACTTTCCCAAACCAGTGACAGGAAATCTCTTAAAGTTGTAGGAAAGGTTTTCTCGGACTTATTCCTATGTATGAAGTAAAATGCTGTGATTTTTAGAATTTGGGGGTTTATTAGCCCTTCTGTGGCTTTTCCTTTCCATTTTGCTTTCTTTTTAAAGTTCTACTTTCTATGATGATAAGTCAAGGTCTTATGAAGTTAATCTCTTGTACCCAATTTGAGGCAGTAACTAATTTCTCTTTTGCTTTCCTGCTATGTCATAATTTAACTCTTGAAAACCTTAATTCACTTCTGCGTTGTGTCTTCTGCATCATTCAGCTGTTCTTGTTCTTCACAAACACATTTGTTTTTAAATGCCATAAGAACTTTAGAAACGGGAGAGAAATTTTATAGTTGTGAAGTTGTGAGACTAAATTCAGTCAGTCAGCATATATTAACAGCATGTTCTACTAAGCACCAGTTGTGCAACCCATAGATTAGTCCCTAGAGTATTTAATGTCCCACTTTCATTACCTATGAAATAGTGAAAATATATAATCAATAAGTTAATAACGATGAATGGAATTTGACAGGTTATAATTGCTAATTAAATTTAAAGCATATTTATTAGCATCATTATTAAGAGGCATCAGAAGGATACAAATAAGACCTGTTCTTATCCTCTGGGAACTTGTAGTCTAGTTGAGCATAAATAAACATAAATTGATAGAAATAGCCACTAAACAATATTCAGTGTCTGGCATATTGGAAACATTCAGTAAACAATTGCCTCACATATTAACTTGCAGTCACGCCATTCTTCTAACAGAAATATGATACTGATAAGTAAAGGAAGGATTGATTAAGAAAACTTTCATGGAGGAAATGAGTTTGTCCTTTATGTGTCACATAGGAAGATGAGCACATGGAAGATGTTTGTGTTTGAGGGGGTAAAGGTGATATGAATGGAGAATGAGAAAGATGTTTGGTAAGATGGAGTTAAGTGGTAATTTGTAGGAAACCTTAAAGACCACATGAGGAGTTTGTATTTGATAATAGAAGTGATAGAGACCTATTGTGGCCCTATGAGCAGAGGATGGTTTTATTAAAATTGAGATTTATATTTAGAATGATTCTAGTCAGCAACTGAGTATAGTGAAAATTGAGGTAGAAAGAGTAGGAGAAAATATTTTGGTGCAGTTCTGGAATGGGATACTACTACAGAGACGGAGCTATGAGAAGGCCCTTTCTACCTAGTTTTTATACAGGAATTACATTGAAATGATAAGATCAATAGTGAGCCTTGAATGGAGCAAGAGCCACAGTACCCCTGAAACCAGTACTACTCCTTTATTCTTCATTGTTGGTGGTGCTAGGAGATATTAGGTGTTGACTGATGGAAACTAATATCAAGATATCTTCATCACCAGTTAAGTTCAAGATACCTTTCTCACAGCATCTTTACTCATTATTCATCTGTAGTGGTTCTCAACTGTCTCTACTGGGTGTGATTTTGACACCCTACCACCCTCCCTGCCCCCACCTCAGGCACATTTGGCAATGTCTGGAGACATTTTTAGTTTTAACAACTAGGGGGCCACCACTGGCATGTAGCAAGTAGAAACCAGGGATGGATATTGCTAAACATCTTCAATGCATGGGAGAGCCCCCCACAGCAACAAATTATCTAGTCCAAAATGTCAACAGAGCTGAGGTTGAGAAACCGTCAGTTATGGGAATGAAGCATGAGCTCTAACTCTGAGAGCTACACAATGAGTTCCAGAATCGAACTTCTATTACATAACAACTTCAGTCGGCAAAATGTTTTGTTTAGTGAGCGCAATGTACCTCTGAAAACGGCAGTGCCTCTGTCTAGCCCTGAGGCCTTAGAAACAGGAGAATCAGAAGGGTACCTGCTTGGATTTTCTACTTTTTATAAAATGGAGTTAGAAATCTTCCTTAAGGATTGGCCATCTAAATGTGATTTATTAAGTTGATAAAATGTGCCTTTGGAGTTGCTTAGCAACTTACGGAAAGCTTGCTTTTTAGAAGTTCATTTGTTTGTTTAAAACTAGGGTAGGTTGCATATTATTAGCTACATTACATAAATCAACAAAGAAATGTACACTGAAAATGGAATAAGATGTTACAACACATTTTCTGCTCTCCGTGTCTGGCAATTAAAACACTCTAATTGTCTGGTAGAATTGCATGAAGTATTTGACAAACATTATTTATGTATGAAACTTCAACATAATATTGAGTATGTAAGAGAACCAAAGGGGAAAAATTAAGCAGGTTTGTCATAAAGTATGTGTTTATCTTAACCTTTCTTCTTCAAAAATCTTATCTACTAAGTACTTTTATCAGACACTAATTATACTCTTTCAGAAAAGAATTTCTCCCAGCACCCTTCAGTGCCTGCACCCTTTAATCATATCTCATTACATCTACCTAATCCATATCTTTTTCACATTGCCAGGGCTCATTAACAGTTTTAAAAGCCAATCTTGGACATTATTATTCCTTGTAATCGAGATGAAAATAATGCCAATAATATTTTATTTCTAAAATGTAATGGATCATTTGAAATTTGTTCTGAAGCCATTTCTACTTTAAATATTAATGAGAAATTAACTTTCAAACATGCATTAAGCTAGCAGGAATGGTGAGATGTGTCTGAAAACCCTGAAGCACCTTTTCGAAGGAAAAGTTATTTTTATAAGCTGTTTTAACAGTGGATCATCAGTCACTTTGAAGGGAAATGATCCTTGATTAACAGTTGGCTGATATTGTGCTTTCACAGATGTGTAGCAGCAATACAGGTGCTACCTACGAAACAGGACAGGTAATTCTCAAGAGCTGAGCATCTTTTTCTGACTGAAAATGTAAAAAAGTCTGAATGGGCCTTTGTTTCTGTGTATTGCCCCATTTAATTGTTGTAGACAAGACAAACCAAATGCCCCACTCAAATAATGAACTATATACATGGACATCATGTTTCCCATATATTTAAAGAAAGGATTGTAAGTATGGCTAGTCCTTTATTCTTTTTGATATCCCATTTTTAGGAAAGGAAGCCTGGATCAAATTTGTAGTTACATGGCTAAAGTAAAGCCTCTTGATAATGACTTTTCAGGACTTGAAAGTCAAATCCTGCCTCTTGGGACATAGCTACATAGGACTAACACATCATTATTCTCAAAAATGGAAGTTTCCTCCACCATTATAATTGAGTTTGAGATTCTTTCTTGAAAATTATCATTAAGAGTCTTAGGAAAAGAGGAGTCTGGGTGGCTCAGTCAGTTAGGCGTTTGCCTTCGGCTCAGGTCATGATCCCAGGGTCCTGGGATCAAGCCCCACATTGGGCTCCCCGCTCAGTGAGAAGCCTGCTTCTCCCGCTCCCTCTGCCTGCTGCTCCCCTTACTTGTGCTCTCTGTCAAATAAATAGATGAAATCTTTATTAAAAAAAGAGTCTTAGGAAAAGCTTAATGGCCCATTATTTTATTTATTGTGCATATACTATTAAACTATAGTGTTTGGAAAAAGAAACACAAACCCAAAGTCATTGTTCAAAAAAACCCCAGCTTTTGTGGAAGTACCTCAAGCTGTTATCCAGTAGTAATGGAGACGTAATAAAGCTTTCATTCAGCTTTGATTTTTTTTTTTCATTCATTACTTCTGCCAGACAGTAATTAGCTCTAATCTAAGATTGGGTGTTTTGTTAGATATTTTTTAAAAAGTTTTTTCTTTGGAATATATATTTTTTTCTTTTAGAGTTTTATGTTTCTTTTGATTTCTCTCCACTAATATGGTTCAGCTTGTTGTTGACTACAGTAAACTGTTAAGAAGAACCAAGTGAAACCATATGATAGTTGGTGAGTTTGGTGCGCTGTGTCTTATCTTTCATAGTTGCTAAAGATAGAGTAAGATAATTAGAATTTAGGGTCTGCCATATTTAAAAAAAATACTCGAACTTTTTTCTTTTAAATTCTTTAAAATTTCTTTATTCATAATTTTTGGGGAGGGGAACTTTGTGTATGCTCAATTATACACAACAATTTTTCATGTGTTTTCTTTTTTGATTTACTGAAATAGTTTGTGTATTCAGATCTTACCAAACTTTTTCAGTGACACCGTAGACAATGCTTACTTTAATGGAATTTCCCTCATTTAATTATCAATTAAATTGGTTCTAATAAAGATAAAATTTGGTGAATTTAACAACATGCTGTAACACTACAAGAATTTAAAAAATTACAAATATTGTATTAATATGGTTTAAAATTGTTTTTGCTTTTGTAACTTAATTTTTACCTTTGCCTATTTATGTCTTATTATTAAGAAGTTTTGCCTTTTCTGTATTGATCATTTATTTTCTTGTTCTTTTCATGTTGTTATTTTCAGAGGTTTCTCATTGGCCAGTACTATGAAGGTTGATGGCATTCACTTCACACCAAAGGATATCTACTCATCATTGTACTGTTGTCAGTCAGAGGTTTCCAAATCTGTGTTCTCCAACTCAAAGAAAAGTAGCTGGATCCAGGCAGAAATGTGTTTGGGAACTCCCTAACTACGCATGCTGTGTCTCCAGAGAAAGCTGCTTCAACATTCTTCTTGGTTTTTGTTTTTGAAATACTTTTCTCTCTAGTATTCTCCAGACTCTAAACTACTAGACTAGTTCCTAAGTTCATACAGATCTTTCCCATGTCTGAATTTTTGGTCCTCTTCCCACCCCCTGGCTCACAGATAAAAAAGAAACAACAATAAAGGAATAAAAATTGTTTGTTTCTGTCTGACTGAATCATTCCAGTCTCGAAGCACCCTGGTGGTTTAATTAACCTTGTTATTGCATTTACTATCTCCCACACACTTGTTTGTAGGGAAGTGCTCTTCTTGGCATTTGCCTAGTTGGAAAAAGGAACACCGGGACTGTGGCACTAGACTTTGCTCTTCAAGTGCATGGCATTATTGGCAGCATAAAGGTTGAAGAAGCTCAGTTTTTCATTGATGGGGTGCAACTTGTATAATAGCATCTTTTCCTGACACTGTACGGCAGCTTTGATGAATTCTGGGCCATGCTTCCTTCCAGACCAATAGTTCTAGCTCAGCATGGGGTTTGGTACCATTATAAAGAGAAACATGGTGCCTCTTGTAGGAGGAGCTTGGAGAGCTTTACCCCAGTAGTCAAGATGTGTGTTAAAATGATTAACTGAATCCTGTGGATACACTGCTTCTACACTATGTGAAAGAAAAAGAGAACAGCTGCTATTATTTATCCTCACTAATTTCTCATAAATAGGCAGGATTTTTCAGTGAGCGTTATCTTATCCTGGAATTACTTCTTTCAATTCTTGTCATTTTTTAATTCTTATAAACCATTATGAGAGAGGTATTGGCAAAAGATTTGAAATAAAGGATGCAAGATGAGGTTGCCTTTGGATTGTTGAATTTCAAGATCAACACAAAATAGATCAGTACCAGGATGGGCGAGATAAATTCCTGTGCAGCAGGGTTTGACATAAACTAATTGAAGGAATTGACATAGCCACAGAAAGAATTTTAGCCATGAAAGCAGTTAATAGGAAAGTCAGAAGCAATATGGGCAAGGCCTATACAAATATGGTCCAGAGATGAGGGAGTGGGACTTAATTCCATTGAAACTCAGTCCCAAACACAAGGCTATTCATAGTGTGAATGAGTATCAGGCTATTTATACTTGATGCTATTAAACGTTCTATTCACAAAAATATCTTCATTCTGAATCCATGTTTTTCAAGTAATATTCTGATTATTATTTGGCTTCCAAAGTATCTCTGCTCCAAGGATATATACTAATGACATGAATTTCATATGTATCATTTCTCATATATATATCAAATATATATATATTTTAATTTTTTTTAAGTAGGCTCCATGTCCAGTGTGGAGCCCAACATGGGACTTGAACTCAGGACCCTGAGATCAAGACCTGAGTTGAGATCAAGGGTTGGATTGTTCACTGACTGAGCCACCCAGGCGCCCCTTATATATATCATTTATAATGGTAGTTATCTTTAGATGAGTAATTAACTATATTCTAGGCCTTCAGTGAAGATTTTTTTCATTTAAATTATTCAGCATAAATGAATAATTTGATTTATGGACCAAAACACTAGTGATTACTGTGTATCTATCCTTAATAGATGGATGGATTCTTGGCATGTTGATAAAATCAGGGTATAAGGTTTTCACTATGAGGGGCAGATCCAGGATTACAATACGTTTGCTAAGATCAACTCTGCCTATCGGCCTTTTTTGGATGTACAAAAAAACTATATGATTCTGTTTGTGGGTAGGAAAGTAGTTGAAGTAAATTATCTTTGCTCAAACAGTAATCGTTTGAAACCAAATATCACACTTAATGCAATGCTGTATATTAATACGGTGGCCATAGAGTCAAAAGACCTTTTGAATTCTGGATTCACCACTTAGTAGCTGGAGATAATTTTTTTTAATTTTATTTTTTTAAAATATTTTTTAATTTGTTTGAGAGAGAGAGAGAGACAGAGATAGCAACAGAGAGCACAAGCAGGGAGGAGAGGGAGAAGGAGGCTCCTCTCTGAGCAGGGAGCCCAATGTGGGACTTGATCCCAGGACCCTGGCATCATGACCTGAGCCGAAGGCAGACGCTTCACCAACTGAGCCACCCAGGTGCCCCAATAGGTGAAGATAATCTGAACTTTCATGGACATCAGTTTCCTCTGTAAAATGAGTATATTGTTAAAACTGTCTCATAGGGTAACTTTGAAATTAAATGAGATAATTCATATAAAGTGCTAAGCACTATGCTCAGAGTATGGCAAGAAATGAATGGTAGCTAATGCTTTAAGCATTTATCCCTAATATTTATAATATTATCATAATAAGATGATATAAATTAAGCATATGAATGGGGAAGCAAGAGTTTGACAGGGACCAGTTGCAGAATACTTGAGATCATATACAATTGACCCTTGAACAATGCAGGGGTTGGGGCACCAACCCCAAGGCAGTCAAAAATCTGTGTCTAACTTTTGACTCCTCCAAAATTTGACTAAATACCCTACTGTTGACTGAGTGGATGCCTTAGTGATAACATAAACAGTCAACTAATACCTGTTTTTTTATGTTATATGTGCTATATATACTTATTCTTGTAATAAAGTAAGCTAAAGAAAAGTAAATGTTATTAAGAAAACCATAAGAGAAAATACATTCATAGCACTGTACTATATTTATTTTAAAAAATCCACATATACGTGAAACTGTGTAGTTCAAATCTGTATTGTTCAAGGGTGAACTGTAGTTCCTAAAAACTATTCCGAATCTACTATTTAGATCCAGTGCAATTACCATCTTTGCCCTCCTCTATAGTACCAAATTTTATTTTTATCCCTGGTAATTCTTATTATTCATAATATTTGAGAAACAAATACATTAATGAATGAATAATCTTCTAGCCTTTCCCAAGTTTCAGTGGCTTAATACTATAAAGATTTATTACTTCTTTATGTCACATTCCAGTGTGGGTCAGATAGAGAGTGGGGGTGGGTCTTTATACCATAATGTCACTCAGGGACACACTCTGCCATCTTCTAGAGCCCTCTAGTCCTCCACTGGATACTCTGTACTAGATAGAGAGGGAAGAAAGCTTGTTGAGGATTCTGAAAGATAAAGCTTATCCACAGGCCCAAAGTCGGTCACATGGCCCAACCTAACTGCAGGGGAGGTTTGGGAATGTAATTTAATTATGTGTTAAGGAAGAAAAATAAATGGGTTTGCTGAACATATAGCATTATCTCTGCTTTACCAACTATCCAAACACTTCCACCAACAAAACTAAGTTTTATGATTCTTCTCTAAGTTTTCATTAATTAACAATGGTAAGGAACTTTTGCTTACAAATTTTTTTGCACATAATTTTCTAGAGCAAAATATCCCATATTAGAAAGGCTTTATCAACAGGGATTGGAAACTCAGAAGGCTTTCTACACATTTTGATAGGCTTTTGTTCCATAGGTATTCTCTGGGTAACTTTTTGTGGAACATTTCTCCTACTTCTTCATGTCTACTTAAAGATCATATATGTGAAAGAGATTATATCCTCAAATGAGCATTTTCCTTGCTTTTATCATCTTGTGTCATTATCTCCACATTCTTTTATTATAGTTGTTATTGAGAGCATACTTTCAGATTTAGCATGGAGATTAACTGTAAAATAAGTAAATAGTGAATTGTTTTGTTAGAATGAAGTGTAAAAAGTCAATGCTTTTAAGAGGTTTTTTCATTGTTAACTGCTAATTCTAAGTGACTACAATACTCAAAAAACTGTAGATTGACAACCTTAGATTTAAAAATTTTTTCCTATGAAGAATTGCTGTGACAGTAAAATTTACACACGGTGCAAGCTTTGCTACGATACTTCAAAATGTGACTTTTTCTGAAGTTTCACTTTACTGATAAGAGAGTTCCTTATATTAACACCTATGTAGCACATGGGTCCCAGGCATTCTCCAAAAGACAAGACTTATAATGTTTTCTTGATGGTGCTTATTCATCATGGCTAAGGAAATACAATAAAACTTCCTATTTATTTTACTCTTTACCCAACAAATTGCAAATGATAGCAACTAGCACTCAACACTCACATTTAGTAATACTAATAATCTGTTGGAGACTGGTTATGTATATTTATGATTTCATTTTCACTAAGCGTATTTTAAATTATATTGATAGTATTTAGAAGGTATAAATATTTTAATTATTTTCTCATAATTAATATGTGTATGTAAAATTGGTCTTTTGTTTTGATATTTTTTCAGAAATCAAAATAAAAACTTAAAAAAAGGAATCAAACTATCCCTTATTCTTGTTTTTTAAAAAAAAATTTTAAAAGATTTTAATTATTTATTTGAGAGAGAGAGAACAGAGCGAGAGAGGGAGAGGGTGAGAGAGCAAGCACAAATAGGGGTGTGGGGCAGAGGGAAGACAAGCAGACTCCCCACTGAGTAAGGAGCCCAATGCAGAGCTTGATCCCAGGACCCTGAGATCATGACCTGAGCTGAAGGCAGATGCTTAACCAACTGAGCCACCCAGGGACCCCTCCCTTATTCTTGTTTAATCAAAAGATATATTTGTGATACTCATTAAGGTACATTCTTAAATGGACATTTTTTTTTTTAAACTTTTAAAATTTTTTTAAAGACTTTATTTTATTGTTTTATTTTATTTTAAATTAGGCTCCATTTCCAATATAGGGCTCGAACTCAGGACCCTGAGATCAAGAGTTGCATGCTTTACCGACTGAACCAGCCAGGTGCCCTTAAATGGCCATTTTAGTAATTAAGTGAAGTTAAAGACTGACATTCTTTGGATAATTATATATTTATGCACAAACTTCTATTTTTAATGGTTATTACACTAATTAGTAATTCTTACATGAAATATATGTTGTTTTCTAACTGCTTTTTTAGCTCATTCTATAATTTTTTCTGTAATTACCTGTTTGCAAATTAAAAGGTTATAGAATTGAAAATAACATCATGATTTTAAAAAAGGATTTATTTATTTGAGAGAAAGAGAGCAAGAGAGAGCGTGCATATAGGAGAAGGAGCAGAGGGAGAGAATCTCCAAGCAGACTTTCTGCTGAAAGGCAGAGTCCCGTGTGGGGCTGGGGCTGGATCTCATGACTTATGAGATCACAACCTGAGCTGAAACCAAGACTCCTTGGCTTAACCAACTGAGCCACCTAGGTGTCCCTAACATCATAGTTTTTGTTTCCATAATAGCCTGAGCAACTTTAGTCTTTACTAAAATAAATAAATTTAGAAAAATGAGTATCCATAACTATATATTAGTTCTTTAATTGGAAATGCATATTATTTAATTGAACAATTCTGTGAGAAAATGTTTGCAAATATACATCAAAAAAGTAGAAAATAGCATTTTTAGTATTTTATTAAGTAGAAATATGTTACTAAGTGTGTAGTCATATAAGAAATACGATTAAATATTTTAGATGTTACATATTATAAATTCACGTGTCTTGCATTATCTATCATTGTATATAGCCTTTTATTAATTATATTGTTTGTGTTCTCTAAGTAGCTTTCTTTATATTTTAGAATAATGATTGATGAAGATGAGGAAGCATTTACTGAGAAAATAATTTCAGTTAATTTAATCTTTACACAAGCATTCTAAAACTTTGATTTCACTTACTCTAGTAAATGTGAACCTCTAGTAAAATTTCTGAGTTTCAGTCTACTTGGACATAGAAGTTATTGAATATTCATATAAGAAATTATCACCTTGAGTGCTGCATATTCTTTATGAGATTTCATATCATGTATTAAAGATTATGAAGTTTTAAGTGCTCTAGACTTTAGACTATTTTGCTCCTTTTGTTTCATAACTTAAGTTGGTATTATAAATGCTACGCTTATATCACCAAACTTTCATATTATAGGACATAGACATTTTAGCTCAAGGTTTTATGCATATTTGACAAAAATAACTTTAGTCCTATAGTAGTTAAGCAGAAATTGTTTAGCATTTGCAGTTGTAACATAAATGCTAATTATAATTCACTGGCAAACCATTTAAGATTTTATGTAAGTTGACTTCAAGGCATTTTCTTCCAAAACAGTTGTTACATTTCCCCATGTTTCCTGCATGGTGGATTTTGAATTTAGCATCTGACATGTTTTCTCAACTACTGGTTTATAATGAAAACATGTAGGTACTCGAGGGAATGTGTTAAAAGCAAAAATTCTATGATCCTTGAAAGGTAAATGACAGCGCTAAGATTGTCACATCTTCATCAGAAATGTCTCATCTGTTTATCTATCTAAACAAACACAAATAAGATAATTAAGATCCTAACAATGCATGTTTTGAAAAACAACTTATGGCTTTGATTAGGTCAGAACCCAGTGATTTTTTTTTTTAATTTTTCTTTGTTCCCACATATGAGTAAAAATGGATTGACCTTCAACAACAAGTGCCTTTGAATGATTACAGCAAATCTATTATTTCCTATTATGAAATCTGAAAGTGAAATTAATCCTCAGCTTTCAAACAATCATATATATATCATATACTTAAACATACATATTTACATACATATACACACAAATACACATGCATACACACATATACAATCATGTATATTATAGGATGCCTAATTATTCCGCTAAATTTACCTTACCATATTTTCATTCTTATTAGAATAGAGCTAATGTATTTCAGAGTTGCTAAGCTGTGGCAGTGAAAAATCAGTCACACAAAAAAACAAACTGAATCCCTTGGAAAATCACAATCGTTTACATTTTAAAATAAGATTTTAGCATCATAGTAAGCTGTTTTTTGACTTTTAAATTTAGCTTTGTATGTAGATTATTGAGTTAAATAAGAAATTTCAATGTAAACTAGTATGTTCTAAATTGTATTAGTTTTAACTCCTAAAAATACCTGTTTTGATATTTCAAAGGTAGGAAATTAAAATACTTTGTTTACATTCCAATCAATTTTAAATTAGTATAATCATACTTTCTTGTTGAATTGAAAACATTTTCTTTAAGTTTTAGTCATATGGCTTGCTATTAAATTAATATAATCATACTCTCTTGTTCAGGTAGTAGTAAAGTAGTTGTTTAATTAAACATGTCATTTGTTTACAATGTAGTGTTTCAGAAATGCTAGTTCAAAAGATAGGATAAAGATTTATATCAAACATTTCAATCTGACAAGTAAATTACATTTCTTCCACCATAAATTGGAAAGCAGAAAACTGTAGCAGTGATGAAAAGACATATTCTTATTACTTAGAGATATGATATGCACCAGTCTACAAAATAGGAGCTTTTCCACCTTCAAGATTAAGACAAAATCGTGACAACCACAGATAAGGATTTGTCTTGACTTTCAGTATTTTAAATATTATATTAGAATTGTCCCTCCTTTTCTTAGTCAACTCAGAAGTTAAAAAAAAAGAGCAGGATGGATTTTGATATGAAAATCTGGATAAAATGAAATCCATGACTTATCATACATATATGAAAAATGAGAAGTCTCAGTCAATGCCATTCAAAATACCTCCCATTTGCCAAGGCAGAATTAGGAGAATTGTTTATATTTTTTATAACTTATTTTTTGTTAAGTAGCCTTTGTTGTAATTTCTCCTTTACACAGAACATTTGTTTTATAGCAATTACCATTACTTTTACTATAGTAAAAGGATTCTCCTAACTTCTAGCTAAACTTCTGAGATGAAAAAAGCTCAATAGGGGCGCCTGGGTGGCACAGCGGTTAGGCGTCTGCCTTTGGCTCAGGGCGTGATCCTGGCGTTCTGGGATCGAGCCCCACATCAGGCTCTTCTGCTATGAGCCTGCTTCTCCCACTTCCCCTGCTTGTGTTCCCTCTCTCGCTGGCTGTCTCTATCTCTGTCAAATAAATAAATAAAATCTTTAAAAAAAAAAAAGAAAAAAGCTCAATAAAAATTATATATGTAAAGTAAACATTTTGTCTAGTGCTTAATTTGCAAAGAAATTCGGATACTCTTCTAAAGCCCTATGGAACTAGAGGACAGGTTTTATATCTTGGTTATCTTTTATATAACTAGAGGATAATAACTGTTTCTGAAAAAATATTTCTGATTTTCATTTTCTCATCAAAATTAAAACATATGGGAAAACTAAAAGATTGCTAATAGTTATGAATGAATTTCTAGTTTATTGGAACAAGGCAAACTGATGGTACTGTGTCACAAAACATAAACAATCTGATTTTCTGTTCTTTACTCAAAGTTCAGCTATCATGAGCTTGTTAAATATGTTTTCAAAATCACTGAAATATTGCCTCCTTATTCTATGAATTCAAGGTAAATATAAACATCCACTTCCTCATTTTCAATGAGATTCTCCCTAGCCTTCTGTTAGGTTTTAAAAATTATTATGATAGGAATATTGATATTAACTAATATTTATTGAGTTATTACTATGTGCAAGACACTTTACATATGTTTACTATTTGGATACATTTGGTCATATTTCCATACACACACACACAAACGCACATTGTTATGCTCACAACATATTTCTATTTTATTGAGTAAATTAAAATCATATATGAAAGAGAAATTAGGAGCCAGTCTTTTATAATTAAGTTAATAAAAAAGGGATGTTAAAATGTGGTAAAGCCAATCTGGCATTATTTTATTTTGGCAGTTATATTTTTTCTCTCCTCGGTGAACCACAAAGGAAGAAGATGCGTATGATTTTTTACAGGGGTGAAATAGGTTGTCTGTCAGTTGGGTTTAGGCGACAGTCTGTCTGCAAGCCGTAAGACGATCTGCAGAGCGCCAGAGGAAAGCAGGCAGGATTCCTGGCTTGCAAGAACAGATATTGATCTACCTTAGCCACCTAAACAATGCCTCACCTGTTTGCCTTGTCCATACCTTATTTTACGCAGTCTAATGCTTGTTTTGTTTGACTTTTCTTTTATTTCTCTGGATCTGAGCTTTGATACACTTTGGGGAGTACATAAACACAGTGTTGTACTTGCACATCACCATACTTCTGAGTCCTCCAGTGGTTTAGGACCACCCCTCCCTCTTGAGAAGCTCTGTTATTGAAAATTATGAACCAGAGCTAAATTACTAGGCCTCATACAGAAGTAGTTGATCCAGCAGCCTAGTGTCCAATAACACCGAACGTGAGATGCTACTAATTACTGCCCTGTGGACCTCATTGAAAATTTCTTAAATTTCAGCTTGTAAAAGGCTTTATTATTAGTCATTCTTTTTTTCCTCAGCAGATAGTTGAAAGATAAGTAAGTAACTACAGTATTTAGAATTCTATCCATTTTTTTGGAGCACAACTATGTTACTATGTACTGCCTCAAGCACTAATGAAATACAAAACTACATTCAGCTTCCCAGTAAACTATAATATAAATATTTTACCAGCACTTATTATTAGTTTGCCATTTCCTGCTGACAGCTATTCCAACTTTGCCAGCAGGCACTGGATCTCAGAATTGTATTATGTTTTGAACAAATAGCGACAAACAAAAATTCTCACAAAATAAATGAACAAGATTTCCTGGGAAAAAAAAAACCCTCTTCCAATGTTAAATGAATATTTCTTTCAAACTCTGACATGTAATATTATTTAATTTGCATATTGCACATTTCACTTTTACTGGAAAACAATTAAGTTAACGAGGAACTAAATAATGTGCACTCAGGGATAATTTAATATTACTTGTTACTTGATTTTAAGGTTTTTTTTTTTTTTTTTTTTACTTTTTGCCGTTTTAGAGAAGCCCACAATTGAATACTTATATTGATAATGGAGCACTCTGGTTTTCAAATGACAACAGTTTAAAGAACTAGCAGGGAATAAAGCATCCTTTTTAGTATCACAAAATAAGAAGGTTCATATAAAACTTTGTGTTTTTTCTGTACTATCAGGGAAGACCATAAAACTTAGCAATTGATGAAATCTGAAAGTGTTTAAAATATGTCTGGGCTTTAAACTGGAGTAACTTTCTACTAATGCTACTTATATCCGTGATAATCACTCACCAGCAAACATCATCCACTCCTTTGCCCTACTCTCGCTTCCTTACAGTTCACTTGGATAAACACCACCTTTGTTAAATCAAACCCTTAACTTACTCAACATTTGCCCACTTGCAATTGACTGTGGCTGGAGAAAAACAAAACAAAATAATGTTGACTGATCTCATCTTAAGTTTGGGGTCAATTTTCACAAGCAGCTCTTTAATACTGTGTAGCACTCATACTACGTTTTCCTAGTTCATTCATAAGATGCAGATGATTATTTTACATCTCTCCTCAAAATCTCCAGCATGTCTTTCCTCATCTTCCTCCTAAACTGCGGCCATAATTTCTACCCCACTAAGAATGAAACAAACAGAAGAGTATTTCTATGAGCTCCTACTTCTTCTTTTTTTTTAATTTTAGTTAGCCAACTTAGAGTAGTACATCATTAGTTTCAGATGTAGTAGTCAATAATTCATCAGTTGCATATAACACCCAGTGCTCACATCAAGTGCCCTCCTTAATGCTCATCACTCAGTTACCCCATCCCCCACCCACCTCCCCTCCAGCACCCTCAGTTTTTTTCCTATAGTAAAGAGTCACGGTTTTTCTCCCACTCTGATGACTTCCCATTTTGTTTTCCCTCCCTTCCTCTATGATCCTCTGTGCTCTTTCTTGTATTCCACTATGAGTGAAGCCATATGAAAATTGTCTTTCTCTGATTGACTTATTTCACTCAGCATAATACTCTCCAGTTCCATTCACGTTGATGTAAATGGTAAGATTTCATCCTTTCTGGTGGCTGAAATACTATTCCATTGTATATATGTACCACATCTTCTTTTTCCATTCATCTGTCCATGGACATCTCATATGAGCTCTTACTTCTACTACATCACTGACCTATCTATATTTGTGCAAATTTACTTGAATCTTTTATTACCATACTCCTAGCAAAAGTCTAGCTCTCTCCTTGTTTACTAGATCCTATCCTTCTGTCCCCTACTCTACAACGTGAATCTAGCCATTCTCTCTTCTCTTTCTTGCACCACATACTTCCATTGATACTGGGTGGTTCACATCAGCACACACATACACACACACGTGCACTCTATTTCTTTCACTTCTAAAAAACTCACTTTTGACTCCACTTCTCTTTCTGGCTCATTCTCTTTACAACCTTTCCTCTTCTCTCATTTCTTTTAAAAAAAATTCCCTGAAAAAGAGTTTTTATATGTAGTTTCCAATTTCTCTCTCCTATTCTTTCTTTAATCCAAACAAACTTTTACTGCCAACACTTCACCGAAATGGCTTTTATCAAGGTTGTCGGTGAACTCCATATTGCTAAATCAAATGGTCAGTTCTCAAGCCTCATCTAACTTGGACTCTCATGCACATTTGACACAATCGATCACTCTCCTTCTTACAACACTTGCTTTATTTGGCTTGTAGGAAGACAAGCTTACATGCTGTTTTGTTTTATGTTTGTTTGTTTTCCTACCTCTGGATGTTCCATCTCAGATTCTTTGATATTTCCTTCAGTTCCTCTGACTCCTAATTATTGCAGTTCTTCAGCACTCACATCAATTCTTTTTTTGACCCTTAATATTTACTTTGTTGAAGTCATCCACTCTCAAGGCTTTGCTATGATGATTTAATATATAATGTATAAATAATACATATATAATATATAATATATAAATCTATAATAATATAAAACATACATATATATAAAATATACTACATAAATACATAGTATATAAACCTATAAACATGTTGTATATAAATCAGCATATAAAGATAAGTGATTGATTCAGATTTCTTTTGTGAATTACATTCTTTACAGCTACCCACCAGATATGTCCACTTGGGTAGCAAATATACATCTTAAGTTTAACATGTCCAAAGATAACCTTTTGGTATCCTCCCATAACCTGCTCTTCACCCATTCTTTTTTTGTTCCGGGAAAGTCAACTCCATTCTTCTAATTACACAAACTAAAATTCCTTAGCATGGCCTTTGGCTATTACCTTTTTTCCCCCCGCATACAACATCTAGTCTGTCAGTGATTTATGTAGGTGCTATTCTCAAAATGTATCCAAAAATCAGCCATTCCTTGCCACCCTCATTGGCACATCTTGGGTTCAAGCCATTCATTTTATCTCCCTGGATTATTAAAATAGCCTCTGCTTCTGCCCTTGTCTCGTGTTAGTTTTTAGTTTTACTCAACCAGTAGCCAGGAAATGTTCAAATCTAACTCAGCTAATCTCAGTTTTCTGTTCAACTTCCTATCACTTTCTTATTTTAGCCAGGCTAAAAGCCAAAATCCTTGCAAAGATTAGAAGGCCTTGCATGACCTGTGCTCTTCTTTACCCTTCTGACTTTATAGCCACTTCCTTTCTTCCTCCATCACTCTGTCTGGCCACTTTGGCCTACTAGCTGTTTCTCAAAGGTACAAAAATTGCTCCCATAACATGACCTTTGCATTCCTATTCCCTCTGCTGGGGAAGCTCTCCCTGCCCCAGCCATACACACATATAACAAACAAATGGCTGACTCCCCACTTCCTTTACACAGATTTCAATGAGTCCTTCCCAGACTATACTATCAAAAATCTCAACCCTTCTCCCACACTTCCTATGACTTTTCCCTACTTTATTTTTCTCCTTATCATTTAACTAACACACTATATATATTTTACTTATTTATCTTGTTTATTGTTTCTCTTTCCCACTAGAATGCAAGCTCCATGATGTCAGGGGTTTTGTCTTTTTCATCTTATTTTGTCTGTAATAAATCTCCAGTGCTGAAAACATGGCCGAAGATAAGGTTGATAAGTATCTGTTTAATGAATATATGAATGAATGAATGAATGAATGAATGAGTGAGTGAAGATTTGGGGAAAGCTGTGTAAAGAAAATATTTTTATTAAACTTTAATTTTTTGTAATTATTTACAAATTATGTGATGTCTGATGAATTGAGGAAACAATCAATAATGTATTTTTCTTCTCTGATTCTTCTGGTCTGACCTGCCAACTCTGCCATTGCACTAGCTGATTTCAAAGGCTTTGATATCAGGCATGTAATAATTTAATCTTCTTATCTACTTGAAAAAGGATGCCAGTTAGTGCCTATTTATAAAATTCATTACAGATGAATGAAAGTAATTTAAAATGACCTATCCTGGAATTTAAAAAATTACAACAGAAGGAACGTGTGATGATCTCTTTCCCCTCTGGACCTTTGTATCTACTTTTCTTTTGGCTCAGTATGCTTTTACTCCTTTCTCAACTTTTCAATCTCTGTCCTTGAAGTCTCAGCTTAGATGTCACTTTCTTGATAAAATCTTCTCTTAACCATTTCCATCTCTATAAATGGGATTAAGGGCCATACTTGCCTCTATCATGACACTACATATTGGAGAAAATATTTATTTTTCAGTCTCAAAATAAATAGACTTCAAACAAATTGAAGGCAGGGCTCTTGTCTTATTTTGTTTTGTATACATCTCACAAAACTCAATGGCTAAAATATGAACAAACATTTAATAATGGTTTAGTGTTCCAGGCATTTTTGCCCTCTAGAGATAGGACTTAATTGAGACTTGAGAGAATGAAACAGGAGCTCTCTGTTTTTGGTCATTTTTGCATTTTGTGTCTGTGCATAATAAGTATTTAATACATGGTGTTGAATGCAATTCTATGTAGTGAAATTAATAATGAATACAGGCACATATCATTGGTTTCTACTGTCTGTGTTGGTAAGACTCAAAAGGTCTTCAAGAACCTTCACCCAATAAATGTACTCTGTTAACACAGAACAAGCATATCACACTGACCTAGGATTTTGGTAGTTTCCTTTACAAGAATTTATCTGAGGAAGATCATTTTCCCAAAAGCCAATTTGCAGAAGGCTGATTTGTCAAGTTTGTTTCTTTTAACTCTTCAGTGTTAGCAGTCAAGTTTTTATTTTGTCATTATAATAGCATTTTAAGTAATGTCCAAGTGCTCTCTATCTCAGCTCCCTGTTTGTATATGTAGACTAAGGGGGAGAGAGGAGAGGAGATAGAATAGAGAATGTGGAAAAACTGAGGAAAACTCAAAATTTCTTTTCACCAACTTCATATTATTTGCATAATATGAAAACAAACATATTACTCAACTGTACAAACTGGATTTTCTCTGTTCTAGTCTCAAGTGCAAGATAATTGTCAAGTGAATCAAATCCCTTCCCAGCACCCACCCACCAACAATCACTTCACATAGCTCTATCCTAAAAATGTAATTAAATTTTAGATTAAAAGAATATCCTGACCCACAGATTAGGAGAAAATACCTATAAATCACATATATAACAAAGGCCATGTATCTGGAACATATCAAGAAGGCTTACAACTCCACAATAAAAAGTAACTTATTTTAAAGACGGACAAAAAATTTGAATAGATGTTTCTCTAAAGGATTATTTGAATGGCCAATAATCCTATGAAAAGATGTCCAACAACATTAGCCACTAGGGAAATGCAAATCAAAACCACTATGAGAAGATACCACTTCACACCCATAAGAATGACTAAAATAAAAAAGACGGACAATAAGAAGTGTTGATGAGTATGTGGAGACATTGGGGCTCTCATATATTGCTGGAGGAATGGTAAAATGGTGCAATGCTTTGTAAAACAATTTGGCAATTTCTCAAAATGTTATGTTTGTCTCTTTCCTGAATTTTATTCCCTGTTTATGGATTGCTAGATTCTGTTTCCTTGACTCATGTCTTTGAGTTTGTGGAGTATGTCCTTTAATTGCTTCCTGAGAAAGGCTACCTGGAAGGTAAGTCATTTGAGACATTATCTAGAAAGATGATATTCTATTATTATATTTGATTGATAGCCTTGTAAGATAACTTTTTTCTCAGTATCTTTAAGTTATTTCTCTATTGTTTTCCACTTTCTATTGAGTGATGCTATTGAGCTACTAATTCCTTTTTGTGATTTTAACTGTTTTGTGTTGTTTACTTGCTTATACTACAAAATATACTGAATGCCCCCAATTCTTCTCAGGTAGGTCTCCTCAAAGTGAAGTGGAACATTTCTACAATGAAGGAGAATGTGGAATAGTTTAAAATCCAATTGAACAGTCTAGACAATGTATATTCCTCAATGAATTTGTCCAATGACACTAATTTGACTTTTCTAACTTTTGCTAGCTTTATTGGCATTTCTTTTGATACTCATTAGATGACATTTTAATTCCATTTAGAATAGTGGTCAGATGGTAGTTAACACATGGTGGGAGATCATTAACTAAATGAAATCCTTTTTTGTAAAACTTTTTCTTTAAAGTTATGACAAAGTCATTCCATGGAGAAAAAAGCTTTCAACTGCCAAAGTAAAGTGATCAGCGAACAGGAGTTTAGAGCAAATACTAAAAAGAGAAGATCATTTTTGAACTGACAACTCATTTATTTATATTTACCAGATAATTACTTCACCTCCTGCAACACTTTGATTATGAAATAAAGGACTGAGGAAACTAACTAGATTAATTCAGTCAAGAAAATTGTCAGTTTTTATTTAAATTGTTTTCAGAGGTTTTCAATCAGGTGGGTAGATGAAAAGATATTCTCTATCCTTCTGCCCTGGGAGTATATCAGAATTTCAGCAATGGGAGTTGAGCATACAGGGTCGTATGGGTAAGGGGAGAACAGACATGCATCTATTTTGTAAGAGGTCCTCGGGGGATTCAGATACACCTCCACGCTGGTTAAACCAGTGCAGGCTTGTATTTCCACTTTACAGTAGCCACTTTACTCAGTCTCTCAATTGCCTTTTATCTACCTAGCCCCGCTACTACTTCCCCCTCCTCTCCATTTTCAGAAGGGAAACTAATTCTGATAAAGTGAGACATTTTGTAGTGAAAAGGATACAGTTTTAATACTTCTAAAACATTTCAAAAAGCAATACAATTAGCTAAGCACTTATGTTTTATTAGTAATAGCAAGCAAAATTAATAAGTAAATTCAACTAAAAATGATTATGTGTCAGAGTGTATAGTTTTTACATTGACATTTCACATAATCTGACTTTGCTTAGAAGAGAAATCACTCGGCTGTTAAAATTACTTTTAAAGAGCTGTCAAAATTGGAAAACCTGCTGTCAAAAATATGATGAGAAAAGTTTAAAAATGGTAAAGTATGTTGACTTAGACAAAAAATATTACCTTCATGAAGGAAAACTTGAATATTTATCATGATCTTCAAAAGGGATGATTCCCCCCCCTGAAATTGGACATCTTTGTTTTAAAATTTGTATCTTGACACATGTATTTTCACTTGAATAGCAACATGAATGAAACCATTTATATTTGTACCACAATGAGAACATGTCTAGGTGCTAGAAAATGCTAAAATATTAATGCTGTCTATGATCCTTCTTACTATTATTTATTTTGCTTCATTTTTTAAAAAAGATTTATTTATTTTCTACAGAAAGAATGTGAGTGAAGGGAGGGGCAGAGGAAGAGGGAGACAGATCATCTCAAGCAGACTCTCTGCTGAGCATGGAGCCAAGACACCAGGCTTGATCTCACGACCCTGAGATCATGACCTGAGCCGAAGGCAGACACTTAACCCACTGAGCCACCCAGGTGCCCCTATTTTGGTTCATTTTTAAAAGAAGAGAAATTTTAAACCCTTGTCCTTGTTTTCAACTTCTTGGACTTCTTATATATTTTAACTAATAGAAGGATACCAATGTATGTTTTCTGGAAAGCTTGGTGAGATTTTTATATTTTTATTCTGCCTATTCAAATTATAAGAAAATAATATTATCTCCCATATGTCAGATGCTCAGTAATGCACCACTGAGAGTCTGAATTCCAAATGGTTACTTTTAAAGCTTCACACTAATCTTCACTTAAGGATAGATCCTTCTGTCCCTGTCATAGTATAATTCAAAAGACATAAATATTTGAGGTCCTTGGAATTGAGGAAAGATACATTAATAAAACTGAGCCTCTTTTATTTATTTATTTATTTATTTATTTATTTATTTATTTATTTATTTTTTTAAAGATTTTATTTATTTATTCGACAGAGATAGAGACAGCCAGCGAGAGAGGGAACACAAGCAGGGGGAGTGGGAGAGGAAGAAGCAGGCTCATAGCAGAGGAGCCTGATGTGGGGCTCGATCCCAGAACGCCGGGATCACGCCCTGAGCCGAAGGCAGACGCTTAACCGCTGTGCCACCCAGGCGCCCCATAAAACTGAGCCTCTTTTAAACTCTTTCCATATTACCATGAGTAAAATCTGTCAATAATTTAAACCTCAAAGAGTTGAATTTCTCTTTGAAATAGTCACTAGGATTCTCCAGAATATGTTAAACTAGATTATCAATTCTTAATAAAAATAAACAAGGATTTGTATTCAGGTGAATAAAAGACAAGAATGTGAAATAAAACACAAGATTTCCCCCCTATTTTTTGGCCTATATAAATAAGACTTAAAGTTAGTAGGATGAGTGACTACTTTGTCTAGTTGTTACTGTTGTGTGACCTTAGGTGTTTGCCTCTTTCTCCACATGCAAACTACAAGTAATCAGAGTTATCCCCAATGGCATAAAAATGATTGTAAAGAACTTTGTAAATGTACGTTTAAACAGCCCTGTTTTATAAAGAAGGAAAACAAAGTAAAGATACAGGTATAATGGAGTGGATTATTTGAACTGGAATTGTAGAAAAAACATTTTTTCCCTGAAAAAAGAATAACAATATAATGTTCCTGATGAGCAAATAATATTGTTTTATGGTAGTTACTATTAAATGTTATGTGAAATAATTTAGAGCTAGCTATTAGATATCCTGTTTACATAACCTTTTATTTTATTGCCACTAGATTTAATCATCAAAATTTTAAAAATTGAATTTCATGCACCACATAATACATGTATCCTAAAACATACAAGCTTAAACAATAAAGGTACTTACAAACATTGCCATGATGGAAAGAAATGTAATTTCATGGCATTGACTTGAATGCCAGAATAATTTTAGGAGATGTCAGCCATATAGAAAATTAAGGCTTGCAAATTTAAACATATTTGAATCTGAATATATAAATCTCATTGTTTTCAGAATCACGTTGACATACCCTTATTACACACATGCATAAGAAACTATAAATTTAGGACTCTAACTGGTAATCCAAAATACAGTATGTGTACGTTGAAGAAAAGTTTGTGTTGCTATGGGAACTTTGCCTTTGTTTACATTATATTGCAAACTATATTATGTGCCTTGGTTCACCTTAATGACTACCTTCAGATATTGCTAATTATACTATTTTCCCTCATTCACTCTGATGATTAACTCCTTAAGGTTAATATTGCTCATCTTTATTGAGTTAGTTCATATTTTTCTTGAATACAGAAATATGAACTCACATTTACCTTCATTTGTGAAAATTGCATTATGCATGTCGCCATCACCTGTTCATTACATTAAGTAAAAGGAGTTTTAACTTTTATGAAATTTGCAAAATTACATTTATGAAAATTATAAGCTTGACCTTGTTTGCCTATAGATACAACATATTCCAAATTGTAGAAAATAAAATTTGTGAACATTTTTTGTTTTGGATATAAAAATGTAAAATTCCCTTATTCAGAATTTCTTGTAGCATTTTAAAAGAGGAAATATAGGCCATTAAAAAATTGTTCACACTTCCAATACATAGGCAAAGACATGTTGAAATATTCCTTATGTGTATGCAGAATCCCTTCTGAGTTAGTAGGACTCTATAGAGCTTGTTAGTAATGAATGTGTTGCATCATAAATATACCTACAGAACAGATATTGACTCTCACGGCTTTCGTTACCTTTCCACATTTTCCAATGAAAAAACTTGAAAATCAGAAATATTTTAGAATGAAAACCATGCATAGGTTATTTTAATTAGGATAAACTGGGATTGCTACCTTTATTCAGCAATGGTCCTGGGTTCCTACTGTGTGCTAGGTATGTGCTGGGCATGGGTGCTCATGGTAATATAGATAAGCTCTCATGAGGTTATAAATATTCAAGGAAGCAATTACAATATAGCCGTTCAGATCCTGTATTTTATAAAGCTGTTGTTAAATCCCTTAGGATTTTTTTTTTTTTTTTGCCTTTAGGAGCATACTTATGGTGTTTGAAATGATACATCAGGTGGTCTCTGAGCTACAAAGGGTAAAAAAACATTCTCTTATTACAAGTTGACATAAATAAAAGCTAAAACATTTTTCCCAACAGCATGAACCACACAGTCAGAAAGAGATATAGGTTTACTATAAATAACCTCACTTGTGATCCTCTATGTATACCTTTATAACTTTGTGCAGATAATAAATTAAGTTAAAAGGCACTATCACACACACACACACACACTACATATGTATAATATAAAATATAAAATGCACTATAATATTTGGTACACTTCAGGACCACTATCCTTAGTACACCACAATACACACTTTAGTATCACAAAGAATGAAGACTTGCAAGTAGACATTTTAAACATACTAATCTACAGCTACAAAATTCTATTCTTGATAACATTTACACTTTTGGGGAGTCTTTCAGTCTCCAAGGGATAAAAGCAGAGAAAAGAAGTATATACACTAAAGGGGTTCAGAACAATTCTCCCCAAAATGTGCTACTTTGGCATGTGGACTATTTTGAACTGAAAGCAATCAAGCAGACTCAAGAAAAACTTTTACCTCTCCCTTAAACTAGCTAAAAAAAATTTATATATGGGGCCTAGCACAGAGAAAGTGCTATAACCAAGAGATAGCTTTTTTATCTGAATGACTCATCTGTATGGCAGGACAAACATCTAATTACTAAACATCTGCTCTTCTTAACCCGTGAATCACCCTTCTCCCCTCTGAAGTCCTGGCCTCTATCTCATTCCTTCAGTGGAGATGGCACGTAAGCCTCAACTGCCTGACTTATCCCCACGTCTCATATTTTTATGGGATCTCCATATGTATGTAATTAAATTTGATTTTCTCCTATTAATCCGTTTTATGTCAATTTGATTATTAGACCAGCCAAAAAACCCTAGAATGGTAGAAGGAAAATTTTTTCCCTCCCCCAAAACAGCAGAAGTCCATACTGCAAAAGCTATAAAGATTTGCAGCACAGGGGCACCTGGCTGGCTCAGTCAGTAGCGCATGCAACTCTTGATCTCAGGGTTATAGTTTTGAGCCCATGTTAAGTGCAGAGATTACTTAAAAATAAAATCTTTAAAAATTAAAAAAGGTTTGCAGCACAGTAAGAGGATGTCCCTATTCCTCTACATTGTATAGAAATTTGTGAATTATGTTGCCTATCTCTGGCCATGTTCCGCTTTGTTGGTCAAATACTGAGAAGCAATGCTTCCCACTGGAGTATCTGCAGAGTTGCAGTCTGCCAAAGGGAACAAGTGAGCAGCAAAATCTTTGAAATTGTCGAAGTAGGACTCCAGTTGTCTTTAAGGATATTCAGACACACAAGTCCTTGACTGTTGATGGTGCAGTGATAGATTCTGGTGTGAAAAGTAACTTCTGGTGGCTTAAATAGATAACTGGATGAAAATGTGGTATACAGAAAAACCACACCACCTTCATGCACACAACTTGGTGGATCAAATATAGTTAATCTCCATTCATAAATGTTACCTCCTTTAGGCCCAGCATGGAAGTAGGGAGGAGCAACATGGATGACGTCAGTTAGCTCCTTCTGAAGTCTTTTCACAATAGCAGATAATTCAGCAGTGGTTTTTCTGGAGAGTTTGGTATATTTTTTTCCTTGGGTGACAGAGGATTTTCTTTCTTCTTTTTCTTCAGGGTCTGGAGCAGGGAGGTCTTTCTGATCTGCATCTGAACTACCACTGCTGGTGCTGGGGGTATCATCATTGGATCTTTGCCTATTATTGGACATTTTGGTGAAGTTACTTCTTGGAAAATTTGACTGCTCATCTGGCCTATTCATGTAGTCCTACAGTGTGGGAGGGAAAGACCGGGGAAAAAACCCTTCCTTAAGGAAATGCAGGCAAGCTGGGAGTGGGGGTTGAGGAAGTAGGGGAAAAAAAGAAACCAAGGAGATTTGGGCTGAGGAGTATGGGAAATTAAAAGTAAGGGGGATTGTGCCCCTTAGGAATTTTTTTAAGGATAATTACTTTTTTAAGGGCATGGCCATTGATAATATTTGCAGGCAGGTTGGTTTAGGTCAAGAAGCAGGGGTTTGTGGAGAGAAGTTTTATGTATGATACAGGAGTGATGGATACACAACAGTTTGCCTTTGTCAAAACCCATAGGACTTTTTATAGCACTAGAATGAATTTTAATGTATGCAAATAAAAAATATTTTAGAAGGTTGGAAGATCTCAGAATGGAATGCATACTGTCACAAAACTAATTGTATGATATTAACAAAACAACCTCACTGCAGGAATGGGTCGTAAAGGTTCTGGCCTTATAAGTTTGGAAATGAGTGGAGTCTGTAAGACCAAAAGCAAAGGAATTGCACATAAACAGTTACAACTTTGGTTAATATTTGTTTTCCATAAGGTATGGACTAACAATTCTGAAGCCACTATGCATATATACTAAAATTGAACAGTTGTAGATGGATGGCAGATGGTAGAAGCCAAGTTTGTCACTTGGGAACTGGAGAATAAAGGCAAATAAGAAAAGACTAGAATGATCTATTTGGTAATAAAATAGAGTGGGAGACATCAGCATAAACTGACTTTAGCTTAATACAGAGTCAGAGGGATACATATAGAAATATTTATAGATATGTGTATGTACAAAAGTTAATATAAACCCATGTATTTCCTTACTCTGTTAGATGAGAGGGCCTAGAAGCAAGGACACCTAGTAGCAGCAAGCACACTTAGCACACTTAATACATAGATCTTGGTTTCTAGAGCCACTCTCCAATTAAAGGAACTAGGGATCCTTGGAGAAAAAGCTGATTCTAGGGCTGCAGCAGGGAATATACAAGATGAGTCTGGAGAACCTTACATGTCAGAAAGTAAGGAAGTACTCAACACACACACACACACACACACACACACACACACACACACACACACACACAGTGGTGGCAGTATGCCAAAGGGATACAGAAGCCAACTGAAGTAGTTCCTGACGGCCAAAGCTCACATAATTTGAGCATCAAAATAAAGTAGTATTGAATTATATTATAATCCAAAGTGTAAGATAAATATCCATGAATCCATACTGATATAAATAAATGGTTGAGTAAATAAACAAATAGGGGTGACGAGACAAATCTCCTGTGTAGTAGAATTCCAAATGATTTATGTAGAGACTCTACCCTTAGGCAGATGGAGTATAACACCTTACATCTTAAGAGTGGGCTACACATAGTGACTTCCTTCCAAAGGGTACAGAATGAAAAGGTGGGGAAAAAGAGTAACTTTACAGTGGAGAAACCTGACAAATATTACCTGAGCCAGGTGATCAAGGTTAACATATGACAAGTCATATCAATAATATGTATTCGTGATATACGTAAGAATGGCACTTTAGCCTTGTGATCTTCCTCTCTGAAACACATAAACCCCTACCAGAGAGACACTGAACAAAATACCTTAGCAGTATTCCTCCAATCTGGCAGGATCACCAAACACAAGGAAAGTCTGAGTAACTGTCACAACCAAGAGGCACCTCAAGAGACCTGACAGCTAATGTGATACCTTGGGTGGAATTGTGGGATAGAAAAGAGCCTTTGGTAAACAATAAGGAAATAATGAATAAAATATGGACTTTAGTTAAGAATATTGTATCAGTATTTGTTCATTAATTGTGGCATATGTACCATACTAATATGTTTATAATAGGGGAAACAATATGTAGTACATGGTAGTTCTCTGTATGACTTCTGAAACTTTTCAGTAAATCTAGAACTATTCTAAAATAAAAGGTTATACAGACAAGTCCTTACTAAACACTCTATTGGATTCCATTCCTGCATTCTACCGAGCCAGACTGTCTTTCAATCTTTATTTCCAGTGAAACTTTGAGGTCTGCAGGTCTGGCTCAGTCAGATCAACTCTCACCAAGGGTAAAGGGAATGGGAAAGCAGCATAAGCTGACAAAGTCCATTATGTCAGGCTTTCTTTTAAAAACATTTCTGGTGCTGGGGCGCCTGGGTGGCACAGCGGTTAAGCGTCTGCCTTTGGCTCAGGGCGTGATCCCGGCGTTATGGGATCGAGCCCCACATCAGGCTCCTCCGCTATGAGCCTGCTTCTTCCTCTCCCACTTCCCCTGCTTGTGTTCCCTCTCTCGCTGGCTGTCTCTATCTCTGTCGAATAAATAAATAAGATCTTTAAAAACAAAACAAAACAAAAAACCAAAAACATTTCTGGTGCTATGTATGTCCTGTCCCTTCTGTTCTCCCTCTGTTGCTTTATAACTTCTCATTGTTTATAACTTCCTTGTCATGGATTGTTTACCATTATCTGCATCTATAGTCCTGATAGTGACTACGTGCAGACCTTGTTTTTGTTTTGTTTTTTTTTTCCCTCAAATTTTTATTTAAAGTCTAGTTAGTTAACATACAGTGTAATATCGGTTTTAGGAGTAGAATTTAATGATTCCTCACTTATATATAACACTCAATGCTCATCACACCAAGTGCCTGCCTTAATGCCCATCACGCATTTAGCCCACCCCCAACTCACCTCACCTCCAGCAACCCGCTGTTTGTTCTCTATAGTTAAGAGGTTCTTATGGTTTGCTTCCCTCTCTTTTTTTTCCCTTTCCCCTATGTTCACCTGTTTTGTTTCTTAAATTCCACATCTGCATGAAATCATATGGTATTTGTCTTTCTCTGACTTATTTCACTTAGCATAATACACTTTAGTTCCATCCACATTGTTGCAAATGGCGAGATTTCATTCTTTTTGATGGCTGAGTAATATTCCATTGTATATGTATACCACCTTTTCTTTATCCATTCATCAGTTGATGGACATCAACTGTGCTCTTTCCATAATTTGGTTATTGCAGATAATGCTTACTTGCAGACTTTGAATGCACTACATGTTTAAACCTTTTTATTTAAGTAGGCGTGTGTGTTTGTGTGTATTGCTAACATTTTATTTATTTAAAGTAAGTCTCTTTCCTACCTCTCTCCATAGCATGCCCTTTCTGCCAATTTTGAATATTTTGTTTTGATTTTTATTATTTCATCTTCACCAAACAGACTTTTATCACACTATACCTTTATACAATAACTTATTAAATACTTGATAAGAAAGATAAGGAATTTTATGTAAGTACCCTATATCTCAATTTTTATCTCCATGCTATAGTTTTTTAGTTTTATTATATTATTATCATAGTACTTGCTACATTAACTGCTACGCTATTCAACACATACTTGTAAATGACATTTAAACCAATTCTTGAAAAAACTTTAAATTTACAGAAATGTTATAAGAATAGTACACAAAATGTCAGATATTTTTTCATATTTACCAATTTTAAAATTTTTAATATTTTACCACATTTGCTGTATCACCTCTTTCATGCATACTTTCTCTCTCTCTCATATGTATGTATGATTTATTTTTCTAACTCATTTGAGAGTTGGTTGTATATATTAAGCCCTTTCCTCCTTTAAAACTTGAGTAATTAGTGTTTGTTTCTTAAGAAAAAATTTTCTTTTATGTAATCCAAGTATAGTTATCAAATTTAAGAAACTTAACTTTGAAAGAATGTTTTTATGCCTTTTTAAAAATGTTCCCTATTGGGAACATACAGTATTTTATTTAAAGTTTATTTTTTTAGTAATCTCTATACCCAACATTGGGCTTGAAACCATAACCCCAAGATCAAGAGTCACATGCTCTCCAACTAAGCCAGTTAGGCATCCGTTTTATAATATTTCTTAATAGTGGCATAGCAGACACTCAAGGATCATGTATTATATTTAATTTCTATGTCTTTTTTGTTGTTGTTTACTTTAAGCTGGAAACTTCCTCAGCCTTTTTAAAAAGTACTTTTAATATATTTTTTTAATATTTTATTTTTAAGTGATCTCTACACTCAAAGCCCTAAGATAAGAGTCGCATGCTCTACTGACTGAGCGAGTCAGGCACCCCCAGACTTTTAAAAAAATCTTTCATAACACTGACCTATTTTAAGGCCAATTATTTTACAAAATGTTCCTCATTTTAGAGTTGTCTGATTTTTCTTTATGATTAGATTCAGGTTGTGCCAACCTGGCCGGACTACAACAAAAGAGATATCCTTTTCATGGTATCATACTCATGGGTCCATATTGCTGATATTAATTTTGATCACCCGGTTCTCTGCTGCATGATTACTATTTTCTTCTTGCAACCAATAAGTAATTCTGCAGGGAGGCATTTAAGAACCATGTAAAAATCCTGCTGTTTTTCATAATTTTACCCTTAGATTTAGCATCCATTGGTGATTCTTATTTGAACCACTCTTAACTATGAGGGTTGCAAAACAACAATTTTCCAATTCTATCACTCTCTGTATTTGTGGTGTTATCTTACTGTAATGGAGATAACGTTCTTCCTGTGTGCCTCTCTCTATGTATGTATGTATGTATCATTTCTCTCTCTTTCTCTCCACCTATCATCTATTTATCAATCTATCATCTATGTATTTATCATCTTTCACCAGTATGGACTTATGGATTCTATTTTAATCATTGGGTTATACTCCATTACTACCTTACTTATTTTGAGTCTCAAATTGTTCCAGATTTGACCAACAGGAGACCCTATGTTCTAACTTCTCTACCTTCTTGGCATTTGTCCTCATCCTGTTTTTTGGATACTATCCCCCTTACACAATAAGATGTTCTAGGCTCATTTTATACTTTTCTTGACTCACCTTTGATTTTTTTGTGGCAATAGATATGCTCATTATTGGTGTATTATTGCCTCCAGATCCTTTCAACAGAGTTATGATATGTATGTATATATGAATTAAGAGTGCATACTGATGCCTTCAATTGCAAACCAAATCTATAGGGTTTTTTAATATTTGTATCTCCCTTCTTCCACAGGGAAAACCCTGACTCACAACAATATCAACTCATTTATTCAATTATCTATACACAGAGTAACAAATGTACTAAGAAGAGTTCAAAATTTGTTAGTTCTTTCTCTTCCCTAGATTGACAGTATATAACAAAATCATTGTGTTCAAAACTTATTTGTGTTATTATATTTTCCTCCTTCAGTGCATTTATGTCCTTTATTTGAAATACTGCTGGGTTCTTTTATTTTCTTTTCTTCTCTTCTTTTCTTTCTTTCCTCCCTTCCTCCCTCACTCCTTCCCTCTTTCCTCCCTCCCTCCTTTCTTTCTTTCTTCCTTTCTTTCTTTCTTTCTTTCTTTCTTTCTTTCTTTCTTTCTTTCTTTCTTTCTTTCTTTCTTCGGGTTTGCATTTAGTTTTAGGTGTTTCCCCCCCATTCTTGTTAAGTGTTGATTTAGTTTAAGTTTTTGATTATGAATACCTCCAAACAGAAACTATTTAAAAAGTCATACTCAGAACAGTGTCACTCCATCCCATATCCCTTCCATGTGATTCTTTCTACTCTGTATATATAGATGACCAATTTTATCATTCTCTGGTTTATATTTCATGTTTTTATTTTCAAAAAATAAACAGATTTAAATATGTTGTCTTTATACTATACTTACCCTGTTCAAACTGCTGTGTGGTTCTCTCTCCTGTTCGGAGTCTGACTGACACACTTTCATCACCATATATCTTCAAATAATAGTAAAACATTTCCCTCCTACCATTTTTGTGCTACTTTTGTCATACATTTTATTTCTACCTAAATTTTTAAATGAATTTATTAAACTTATTTATTTGAGAGACAGAGTGTGGGAGAAAGAGAGATCAGGAGCAGGTGAGAGGGTTAGAGGAAGCAGCAGACTCCCCACCGAGCAGAGAGCAGGATGCGGGTCTTGATACCAGGACCCCAGGATCACCACCAGAGCCAAAGGCAGACCCTTATCCAACTGAGCCACCCAGGCACCCTTAAATGAATTTTTAATATTTGTCTTAAATACTCAATTTTCCTTTATAGAAGTTAAAATATTTTATGTCTAATCCATTGTTCATTTCATCTAGTGAATTTATCTTTTCACATATTGTGTTTATTTCTCTAGTGTTTTATATTTTTATGTATTTCATGTTTTTCCTCATTATGTTCATGTTACTCTTTAAATTCTTGAACATATTTTTTGATACCTATTTGAAAGTTAGTTTATTCTAATTTTTTCATCTTTAAACTTGTGGTCTTTTTGTGCTGATTGATTTTTCTTTTAGCTATGGATTTAATTTTCTTGCTTTCTCACATGTGTAACAATTTTATTAAATGCTGTACACTGTGAACTTCATGCTCCTGAGTGTTGTATTTTTAAACTTTTCCTTCAAATTGTTTTTTATTCTATAACTGTTTTCTGTCAGGCAGTTAAGTTCCTTACAGTTCAGTTTTATCCTATCAGGACTTCCTTTGAAGCTGTGGTAGAGCAGTTTGGGCCAGTCTTTACATTAGCCTAGTTTAGCTCTCTTGGTGTCTCTATTGAATGCTCTAGGTGTTCAGTGAGTGAGGAATCTACCCTCTGACTTCTGGGAACTTGAACTTTTCCCACCTCTTTGTGAATTTTGGGAAATGTCTGACACACACTCCCTGTTGTCATTGCTTCAAACTACACCTGTATGACTGAGCTCTGCTTGGGATCTACCGCCTCACAGTATGGTCCAGAAAGTTCTTCCAAGCAGAAATCTAGTTTGCTTATAAAGCTCACCTAACTCTTTTCTCTTCTTTTAGTGATCACAGTCATATGATGCCTGTTGTACAATGTCTAAAAACACTTTATTTGTATTTTCCCGTTTTTCTATGGTAATGGTAGGTGGTAAGTCCTGTACTGTTTTCTCCATCATGGGAGAAGTTTAACTCCTGTAGTTGTCTGAATTCTGTCTTTAACACTGACGTTTTTTTTCTTCTAATTCTTTTCCAAAGACCATCAGCTTACAATTTATTTCTTTCTATTGTTTTGCCATCTCTTCTTTGAGTTCTGTATTTCTGTCTTCCTTCAGAGGGGAGTTTGCTTTATTGTGTTTTTAAAATTGTTGCCGAAATATTTTGCTACAAGTGTATTTTCTCTGTAGCATTTTTCCTGCTGAGTATTTTCTTTGTTGCCTATGTTGTACTTTTTTTCTCCTTTTAATGTCTGTGCTATTTACTTTTTATTATTCATCACTGACTTATTTTGTATTTCCTCAACTAGCTATTTGCAAGAGTTTCTTAGGCTGGAGAACAGTCAGAATAGATTTGTAAGTTTGCTAGGTTTTCACAACACAAAGTCTCTTTTCTACTCAAATGCCAGAGAAAGACATTTTCAGAACATGTGCAGCATTCGTGTTATTCTTTGTATCTTCCTGTCTCCTCTGTCTAAGCACCAGACTGGGTCAGTAATGTCATTGCTGACACAGGCCAGCTCACCTCAGTACATGCACTCACAACTATAGGAGTACAGTTTTTGCATTTCAGTGCATATCTCTTTCCTTCAGGGCTTGTATTTTTTGGTAGCACTTTTTGAGATTTGATGTTACAGGGTGATCTTCCTACTAAGATTCCATAACTTTAAACATTAAAAAAATTTTTTTAAAAAGATTTTATTTTATTTATTTTAGAGAGAGAGAGAGCAGGGGGTAGGGGCAGAGGGAGAGGGAGACAGAGTATCTTAAGCAGTCTCCCTGCTAAGGGCAAACTCCACCCTGGGCTAGATCCCATGACACTGAGAGCATGACTTGAGACCAAGTCAAGAGCCAGACATTTAACCAACTGAGCCACCCACATGCCCCATACATAACTTTTTATTTCTGTTTTATCTCACATGGCTTTGGGATCTTGCTTATCAATTTGGAAATTCTAGATTATAAGTGTCTTCCAATTCAGTAAAATTGGAATTGTGAAGTTTTTTAATTTTTTTTTTTTAAGATTTTATTTATTTATTTGACAGAGATAGAGCCAGCCAGCGAGAGAGGGAACACAAGCAGGAACACAAGCAGGGGGAGTGGGAGAGGAAGAAGCAGGCTCATAGCAGAGGAGCCTGATGCGGGGCTCGATCCCATAACACCGGGATCACGCCCTGAGCCGAAGGCAGACGCTTAACCGCTGTGCTACCCAGGCGCCCCTTTAAAATTTTTTAAATTGAGTTTCAATTTATTTTCAAGGGAAGAAATAGAGAATCCTGATTCATACAGCTATGTTAATACTAGAGGTAAGAATCAATTTTTTGATTGTTTAATGCCTTTTAAATGTCATGCTTTAATGCCTTTATGCAGTTGCAATTTATAAAATGGAACATACATCTTGAATGTACTATAGATGCTGGATGATCAGCGGTATGAGACTAAAATTATGGGATCAAAGACCGCAGATGGAGGTGGGTAATGTAGTGCATAATGAGGACAAATACACTATCAAAAACGAGGGAGAATGTCAAGGATGGTATTGAAGAAGGAACAGAAATGTCAGAGTTGAATGACTACTAAACTGAGAAACATGCAGAAGGCAGTTATCCACATGGGACAATTAATCCAGGCCAGGTAAGGGGCAGAGATACTGTGCCAATGACAAGAGAACTTGGAACTCAGAGAAAGCCTATTATCTTTTTCCATCATAGTAAGAACTAACAGCACCTTAGCCAGTGTGGGGCCAACACAGGTGTGCATTAATACATGGCTAACACTCCTTGGCAATAGTGCTATGCTAAGCATCCTGGGAGTTTCAAAGAGTTTGCCTATGTCTGTGTCCATGATAGAGAAAGGTTTTTAAAAGTATCTTTTTATTATGCTTTTTATATATTTTTCTGTTCCATGGTACCAATAAGCTTTATACTTCTAGATTATGGTTGTAAGTTAACAGCCTTTATGGAATAATTCCCAGACTGCTACAGTCACACCAGATTTTTACCTTTGTGAAATTGCTCAGGAAGATTATTTGAGGTTTATGGCAAGAATAACTTAAGTGGGACAGATCATTACAAGATTTTTCAAAATTCGAGGGAATAACAACCTAAATAAGGTAAATATCTATAAGATCCTAGAAGATATGTCCATAATTTAGAAGTCAAATATACTTTTAAAAGAAGGAAATAAAACACTATAGCTTGAAGTTTAGAAGCTTTAGGAAGAAAGTCTGTAATTGCAGTGTGATTCCCTAATAATGGTATTTTAGAGGACAAGTTTACAGCTACCTTTAGACAGTGTGAAAGAAGCTCACAAGTAATCTCCCAAGAGATGACAATGAAAGGAGTGGGGCACCAAGACAGATATTAAACTTTAATGAGTTTAAGTATTACATCTATTTATCTTTAAAGTATTCACCTCTTTAAAATAATGTGATAAAAATATAGCATAATAGGAAAATATATCCTATTTTAGAAGTATAGCAAAGCAGGCTGCCCAATGCAAAATTGTGAGTGAGATAATTTGAAGCTGAGAAAATATAAATACAGTATGAGCCCACATACCATGAAAAGTTAACAAATAGGGAAGAGAAGCAGCGGGGGAAACCCCAGGGCATTTAATCTTATTTTATGGTGGCATTCATGTACTGAAAAGAGTGAAAGAACAGCCCCCACACTTCCAGAAGTGAGTCAGTTTCATGTCTCAAGCTGATTATAAACCATTCAAGGGCGGCAGCCTCCCACAGCTGACTTTAACTGTGATTAGAATAGAAGATGGTGGCTAGTTTGGGCTTACCATATGTACCCTGAAGCCTCAAAGCCTGATAGGTAAACCCAGAGTTTCTCTGGGACCAAAACATTGGCTTACAAATAACTTTCATTTACATATTCTGAAAAAGACAGCTCATGAACTGGCCAGTCATATATGCTTAAACCATGATCCATACTATCTGGCATACATTTGGCATACTAGACCAATACCAAGAATTTAGGAATGCCATCTCAAATTTAAACCCTTTCAACTCTCCATTCTTACTCCCATCACAAAGAACGGTATTCCATCTGATGGATGTAGGTCATACTGTTCTGCATAAATTCCCAGGTTTTTTATTTTTTATTTTTTTTTATTTTTTTTGTGAGAATCAGAATTTTTATGAAACAACATGGATCCAGGACTGTTTGTGGTCTAGAAGGGGAGAAAACTTTCTAGTTATTGTCATGGTCTTTGATGACAAAACACTGGGTAAAGGTACTTTTTAAAAAATTACAAAAATGTTTTTTTTTCTTTTCCAATCACATAGGGGATTTCATATTTAGAGATTTCCTTTTAATCTTTTCTTCTGAACAGCTCACTTAGAAGACACATAATAAGGGATAAAAACAAAACAAAATAGAAAGTCTGCTTTGCAGGATGGAAAGAATTTCTATATTTTCCCTTAACTAAAAATAGAAGTCCTAAAACTTCCTTGAGGTGTTCCTATTTCTGCTACATATTTTCAAGTGTTGAGACTCAGCAGTGAAACTACTTCTTATTATTGAAGTTACATGACCAACTTTGATTAAAACAATTGTGAATATAACAGAGCTATGAGACAGTATGTCTCCATTATCTGGCAGACAATGAAAACAATATAAATTGCATATTCTGTATTCTGGCATATAGAACAGGTTAATAAAATCATATAGATTAAAAACTTTGCAGGCTGTAATTTAAGAAAACTGTTTTTTCTTCTTCACAAAATTACCATCTTATTTAAAATAAAATGCAGAAATATTTCCCAGTATAATTTGTGGCCACTTTATACCAAACATTAAATATTCTTATTTAATTGTGTGAAAATTCATTGAAAGCATGGAAAGTTGAATTTAAAAGAAATATAAGTGAGTTTTTAAAATTACTATCTTTTTCCTGAGCTCAATTTAACCTATTAAATCTGGTTTAAAAAATGATAAATCTTAAACAGTTGTAGTAGAAAATTCAGAAAGAAAAATTCTTTTTTCTCCCTGTGCTTATGAAAATGCAAGCCAATTAAAAGAGCATAGTGATATTCAAAAGGAAATTTCAAATTCTAAAGATGTGTAACATAGTATCTTCTTAGTTTTGTTCTCAAATGAACATATCTAAAAAGTAAGTTGAATTATTAAGGCTCCAGGAGATTTAAAACCCCAACCATCCCATCCATATCCCACTAACTTGACAATAGCGTATATAATGGGATCTACTCAAACACAAAGTCACTTTTCATTTTTCCTGGGAAGAGGTTTATAGCAAAATTAAATTTTAACTTATTTTCCTTGCAAAGTAAAAAGTAAGAATGGCCGCTATGCCACTTCATATTCCTCCCAAAGAAAAATAAATAAAGCACATAATTAATCCAGGACAAGTGATCCAGGATTCACATAAGTGGCACTACACATTTCTGAAATGTCCTCCAAACTAAAGGTTTATAATGAGTGAGACAAGAAATTATAATTCACTCTATCAAAAATCTGAAGAGGGAGGGAATATTTTTGCTATGCACAAGCTGAATCAAGTTAATGAGGCATCTAACATTGCAAAAAGAACGTTGTCTATAAATAAATTCAGTCTGATTGGGATGTATTAGTTGTCTGATAATATTCTGTAGCCTACAGATGCTTTGGGTGGAATGTAGATTTCTTAAAAAAGAAAGGCGAATGGAATTACTTCTGTAAAGCTCCAGGTCAATTCTTATAAGTGGCATTAAAAGTAATTTTCCCTTTAAAACATGGCTTAGCATTCAGGATATTTCCAACATAATAAATTTCACATAGACAAATGTATTCTTCAGCGAAATCTACTTGAACCTTGGAATTTGGGGAAAATACCTTCCCACTCACTCATTTTTTTTCCCACTGAAATTAGCATGTTAAGGTGCTACCCATAGGCTGCATACCTAAATTCTAGTAGCTACGAAGAGGATATAATTAGATTAGAATCTCAGCCTATGCCTACAACCTTATACACGGACTTGTGCTTGTTGTTGAGAGGACTGTACTTTTATTAATGAGTACGTTATTTCTGATTAACTGCCAGGTGTCTCTACTGAGTAGTGGGAATCAAATTTTTTTCAATAATATTGGAAGTTCAGGTTTCCGGTAACTTGTTTTTTATAGGATTGAAGGGTGTAGAAGTAGAATACATTTCATATCAGCTAACCTTTTGCTTTTACTTCAGGGAGCTCCTAATTTGTTTGTGTATTCAGATTTATAACTGAAGATATGTCTCCTTGAAAACATTCAGTACAAACTTACTTCCATCACTTTTATCCTTTTATTGTTTTTAAAATGTAAAATGTGTACATCTTTACCTTAAAAAGTTCAAAGAGTAGGGAAAGGGACAAAGTGACCTTTCCACAAACCCAATCTTTACCTCTTTAAATTTCCTATTATTAGGGCTTTCTCGTGTATTACAAAAATTTGAAAAATTCTATGAATTATTAGGGAGATTCTTTAGTTTTGTTGACAGATTTTACAGGTTTTGACTTGGCGTTCTGGGAGTTTTATAGACTTTCTTGGTGATAAAATTTTTCCTGTAGTTTTCATTATTTTTTTAATTCCATATTAGTGTCAGAATGAGGGGTATAAAAAGAATATCTTTATACTGACATCTTTTATCGAAAGTCCTTTGCTTCCCATTCTTTTAAATAATTCTCCTTATTCTCCCTTAACTGCAAAATTAAAAATTTTTTTGTTGTACAAAAGTTCTTTCCAGTTACACCTACTTCTTTATCTAATCATTTTCCTTCCTTCAATTCTTAGGAACCCTACAGTATTGGGTAGAAAGAGGCTTTTAAAATATGGAATCTAGTCTTTAAGAGAAGAGTAAGTTCTTCCTGTGATATTCTCCATAATTGTTTTACAATCTCCGCTTAAGAACAAATGATAAGAAATTTCCTACCTCATGACAAGTCCATTTTAGTGTCTGCTTTTCCGGAACAACCATTCATGGTGCCTGGTTCCACCTTCTAGGACCTTAAAAGATAAGTTTAATTCACCTTCTTGTACCACTGCAAACATTTGAAAGCTTATGTCTTATTTTCTGAACATAAATTTTCTAGATGTCTGTATAAAACATTTCAAGTTCTCTCAAACATTTATAAATGGCATAGTTTTCTATCCTTTCAAGGCTTTCAATTCACTCCACAAATATTTATTTGAATAGTCAATGCTAGGTTGCTGGGTTCACAATGACTATGAAGTGGTCTCAAACCTTGAAGAGCTCATCTCGGTTACTATCCATTTCCAGCAGTGAAAGGGGGTCAGCAAAGTGGAAAGAAGCACATGTTTATTAAAACATTATGTAAATAAAGAGGATTGTGACCAAATAAGTTTAATGTTGGGCCAACAGTGGCTTCTGATCGTGTTGGGAATTTCTTTTGTTAGCCCGTGAACTCCTGTGCACTTTGGCCCTTGCTAACTTCTGTACCTTCATCCCTTATGGCTCTCTTGGCACCACCACATGTCAGCCATATCAGACTAATGTTAAGTTCTTCAAACAAGTCCTTTGTTTTTTCTTGTCCTGGGGTCTTTGTATATATTCTTTCTTCTGCCTAGAATGCCCTGAACTCAGTCAAGATTCGATATGTATTTGTTAAATGAATGAATAATTAAATGAACAAAATTTTCTCCCTTTAATCCTGGACCTCTCAGAGCTTTTAGTACACAAATATACAATCCAAATTTATAAGAGGTTTGGTATGGTATGTTGTGATTCCCGAATTTATTTGATCATAGATTTTTTTTTCATGATGGGACTAATTTATCATGCACATATTTTGAGAATTATGGTAGAACCAAAATAGGATTTGAATCCTGGCTGGTACCAATTAATTTATGTGATTTTGGGCAAGATACTTAACCTCTCACAATCTCCTATTTGAACCTCTGTGGGAGACCAGTAGAGTCAACTTTCATTTTTCCCGGTTCTGGGAAAACAGGAGTAAACAAGAAAGTACCAGATGGAAATTAAAACATTTTATTTTTAATGGATGTCAGTAGGGGGACAGAGCTTAGTGTGAATGACAAATGAAACTATGAAGTGAATCTCAATCACAAGCTCTGATGGACCATTTCAGGGCACACAGCTTTTCCATTAATGAAGTATACTGTCTGTGGCCAGAGGAAATGATCCATAGAAGGCTCCAGCCCAAGTGAAACATAAGATGGGAAGGCATAGAGAATTCCCAAAAGGGGAAAACAAGAAAAGAACTCTGCAAGGCATGCCAAGGTGAGCTTTCTGAAATTAAGAAAATCTCCCTGCCTGGTGTGTCACATCATTGCAAGGAAGGAAACATAGAGGTGGAGGGTAAACATTTTATTCTAATACTTAAGTTTCCTCATCTGTAAAAGGTTGAAACTACCTATTACATGTTGTAAATAAGGACCTGGGATAGTCTACAGTGGCTACTTTCAGAGTGTCAACTCCCTTTCCTTCCCTTTTACACATTCAAATACCTCTTCCCATTTCACTTGTTCAAATACCTTCCTAGGTAGAGGATTGAGCACTTGAATCCTTTAAACTCAGCTCTAATCATCAAATACTGAATCTGAACAAGTCTTAAAAGGAAGTAGATTAGAAGCCATTATTGTAATGTCTAGAATTTTGCAGTTTTCCATACATCTGGTCTCCTTAATATACGTAAGTGCCAAATAAGCGATAGCTTTCCTCACCCTCCTCTGGGCTTACTCAGTCCAAACAATTTGGCTTCCATCTTTATATCTTGCTTAGCATACCATACCCTTCTAGGATTAGAGATTTGTTCTGACCACTTTTGTTATTAAGTTTAGTTGTGATCTGCTTAATCTACATGTGAGTTATGAAAGAAAATGTTAGAATTTGACTGTGACTTTTGACTGAAAACTAGAAGAGCACTAGTTGGTAGGTGCTAATGGTGAGCAGTAGGTTTCTATTCAAAAGTTACCTTTCCAGAAAGACTTTGCTGACCATTTTAAATAAAATAATCATATCTCTTAAATCACATTCACCACCATAGTCTGCTTTCTTTTCTTTAAAAAAATTATTGGGAGGGGAGATTGTGTGGCTCAGTCAGTGAAGCATCTGACTCTTGATTTTGGCTCAAGTCATGTTCTCAGGGTCATGAGCTTGAGCCCCATATTGGGTTCCATGTTCAGCCTGGAGTCTGCTTGAGATTCTCTCTCTCCCTCTCCCTTTGCCCTTCCACCTGGCTCGCTCTCTCCCTCCCTCCAAAAAATTTTTTTTAATTATTGAGAAAACTGTTTTTCATTTGCTTTAATTTCTTTACAATATAACCTGAGAATATATTATTTGATTTGTTTCCTTGTTTATTATCTCCTCTAATAGAATGACATGAGGGCAGAGGCTTTGTCTTGCCTAGTGTGTTGTTATCTATAGAACTGAAAAGAGTACCTGAGATGTAATACATGCTCAATAATATTGGCCCAATAAAAGAATGACTAGAAGGAGATTAGAAAGAGGAGACAGTGAAGTATAGAAGATGTACCTGATATCAATTTCTTGCTTCTCAGCTCCAAATTCACCCTTCAATATCTGCAGCTGTAACTTTTTCGATAAATTCTGAACCACAGTCTTGTGAAAGGAGCCCTCATTCCCAGTTTTCACTTCTTTAGGTACTTCCCCATAGCTGTAAGAAGAATTATAGACTTTTCTTACATCTTTTATCATAGGTTAGTAATTATTTATATTAAACTTCTGCTTGAAACACTGTGTTGTTTCTATCTCCTGGTTGGACCCAGACTGATTCAGAATGGGTACAAGAAGTTGGACGGGGCTCAGGAGGTAGACGCTTGAAGACGGGATTTCGAGATTGTTTGGCAATGCCTTGAGCTTTAGCACAGTGCGGAGCATTTTTGTCAATGGGAAATGGATGCTAGTAATCCATGACTTAGAGTGGCATCACAGTTAATTAAGCTACCAACTGCGGTTGATTGTAATGAAGTGCCAACTGAAGCACATTTCTTGGGAACTCGAGTGGCTGTTACACTTGACCAGATGGAAGTAATGAATTCTATAATGACTAGAATGTGGGATGAAATATTTTTGTGTGTACTTGAGCACTTATATAGAGGAAATAACAATCTTAGCTTCATTATTTCTAAACTTAACTTGCAACTTCATAACCAGAGAGTTTCTCCTAAAAATATCTTATTTCTTGTAGCCACATGACTGATATTGGTGAAAATGAAATGCAAAATGTTATTGTGTGAGTTGTTGAATTACAATGACAGGTAAATCCACACTCCTGCTAAGTTTCTCATGGGAAAGTGGAAAAGAACAAAATTCTGAAACTTGCAATGGGGACATCTGGTTGGATCTAAATGAAACTGACAGTCTTGGACCCACACGCCATTCTGAGGCTCCCTTGTCAGTGAAAGTATCTTGCTATCCAGTGTTAAAAAAGGCTAGACTTTTCTGCTTTGAAAAACCTTGTGATAATCACATTTGAACAGATGCTTTGGAATGGATACTTCTTAAGATCTACCACAACTACCCCTGTTGCCACTACACCCAAAACTAATGTCAAATCTCAGCATTTTCCATGTTGGGTTTTCTCATCCTCAGCACTACTGACATTTTGAACTGGATAATTCTTTCTTGTGTGGGCTGTCCTGTGCGTATAACAATATCCTGGGTGTCTACTCACTAGATACCAGGACATTCCTCCCTCCCCCAGTTGTACAATCAAAGATGTCTCCAGCAATTGTCAAATTTCTCTGGGGGAAAAATAACTATCAGTTGAGAATCACCACTTCAGGGCAAACAGTTATACAATACAAGCTAGGAAGAAATAGCTTGTATACCAAAGAAATCACAACACTTAAGTTAATATATATCAGCAAAAGCCTAGGAAACATGTATGAACTTATGAGCTTATGAACTTTCATTGGATGATAATATACACCACTTAGATTATGAATGTATGGGACGAGGAAATTCAAGAAAAGTGCAATCTCATTCACATTAGCATAAGTTGAAGTTTAGAAGCTGATCATGTTGGTGAAAGAGATAAAGAATAGCATTGGGGAAAAAAAGAAAAATAAATTCAATTCACTGAGGCAAGTAAGTGTCCACCTGAAATGTATTCAAAATCAAACCATTCACTTGATTATTTTGTAGGTTTTTACAACATTAACCGCTTTGCCTTTTTTTGCTTACTACTTCTCTAAAATGAGATGGAATAACATTAATTTATAACATTTTTGCTTTCAGTAGAGGAAACAGATACGACATTCTGTTGGTAGAATTGTATTTTCACATGGAACATTACAATGTCATCTTTAACACAAAAAACCTTGATAGTACACACCCGATGAATATCTGACATCTAATTATTTTCTTTTTTGTTTGTCTTTTTAAGGTAATAAACATGTTCAAGATTTTAACAAAAGAAAGTCATAAAGGTTCTTGACTAGCTGAAGACAATTCAGAACATTTGTTGCCTGCTTGAATCATCACGTCCTCAAGGTTAGCAATTGTTGTTTTACTTTTCTAACTCATTTTTATTTAAAAATGCTCCAACCATCAGCTTTCCAAAATCTCTGTAACAAGCCCAAGAGCAAAGTGTTGAAGTGAAAAAACCAATCGAGGTACTTTTTCTTTTTTTGGGGGGGTGGTGTATGTGCTTTTATTTAGCACGCTGGGACAACATGGTTTCAACATTTTCTATTTCTTCCAATATTTTTTAAAGAAAGAAATAATTATAGTGGATATTCATAATTGATACATACAAATATATTTAGACAAATACATTCTAAGAATATCTCTTCTTTCCTTCTTTTTTGCTTCATGAATTCTTTTTCTTCTTCCAAATTCTAGGACAAGTACTATGAACTTTCTCATCCTTTTAATTAACCAAGTATAGGTTAAAGCCAATTTTTGTGTTTCCATTTGTGTGACAAGGTACTGCTTTTCCTGGAAGATACGTAGACAAACGCTCCTAGGAAAAGGAAATAGAAAGAATGGAGCCAGTGAAGAAGAGGACAGAAGACTTAGAGAAGAGATAGAGAAGCAGATACTTGCATGCAGCATGCAGAAACCAGCTTCAAATTGGTGAAGCAAAGAATAATGGGTACGTGAGATCGAGATAATGAGAGATAAATTATCTTTCTAAAAGACAGTATGCCTTTTGTTGATATACACGTTATCCAGAACTGCTGTTGGTATTGAGTTGAATAAATCCCCATGCCAGATACCCTCCTTCCCCCTACCTACCATGAATTTTTTTGCGGATGCCTTTGAAGTTTTCTCTTTAAACTATTTTACTGTCCCTGGATGACTTCGTCTATTAAAGTATCTATCCTTCAGTGTGTTCAAAGAAAAAAATACAAATGATTAAGAAATTTAATTTAGCCAAATTACATGATGTGTAAATTCCTTGACGTTTCTTCTTCTAAATATACATTTAGACTGCTTCATAATAACTTGATCTTTTATTTTTTTAAAAAAGATTCATTTGTTTATTTTAGAGAGAGAGAGAGAAAGGGTGTGCAAGCAGGGGCAGGGGCAGAGGCAGAGAGAGAGAGCATCTCTCTCCCTGCTGAGTGCAGAGCCCCATGCAGAGCTCTATACCATAACACTGAGATCATGACCTGAGCTGAAACCAAGAGTCGGATGCTTTAACCGACTATGCCACCCAGGCACCCCACAACTTGGTATTTTAAATGTTGATTATTTAGATAAAAGACTAGTATCCAAGATCTACAAAGAAATTCTCAAACTCAATACATGTGAAACAAATAATCAAATCAAAAAATAGGCAGAAGATATGAACAGACACTTTTCCAATGAAGACATACAAATGTCTAACAGTCACATGAAAAAATGTTCAAAATCATTAGCCATCAGGAAAATTCAAATCAAAACCACCTTGAGATACCACCTTACACCAGTCAGAATGGCAAAAATTGACAAGGCAGGAAACAACAAATGTTGGAGAGGATGTAGAGAAAGGGGATCCCTCTTACACTGTTGGTGGGAATGCAAGTTGGTACAGCCACTTTGGAAAACAGTGTGGAGGTCCCTTAAAAAGTTAAAAATTGAGCTACCCTATGATCCAGCAATTGCGCAACTGGGTGTTTACCCCAAAGATACAGACGTAGTGAAGAGAAGGGCCATATGCACCCCAATGTTCATAGCAGCATTGTCCACAATAGCTAAATCGTGAAAGGAACTGAGATGCCCTTCAACAGATGACTGGATTAAGAAGATGTGGTCCATATATACAATGGAATATTACTCAGCCATCAGAAAGCACGATTACACAACATTTGCAGCAACATGGACGGGACTGAAGGAGAGAGTGCTAAGTGAAATAAGTCAAGCAGAGAAAGACAATTATCATATGGTTTCACTCATTTATGGAACATATGAAATAGAACTAACTCATTTTTAACCTTTAAATACCTGGGTAACATTTGATCAAATAATTTTTTTGCATTAAACAGTGCTGCTACTAAAATCCTTAAACACGTATCTTTGTATGTGTGTATCTACTGTATCCAATGGAACCCACTGTTGCATGGAAATATAAGTTTTATAAAAATATTTGATAAACTTAGCAAAATTTCTCTCAAAAATGTTGCACAAGTTTATACTCTAGCAACAGTGAGAATAATATGAAATATTTTATCATTTCAAAAAATAAAATTATTAAACTACATATGGTCAATACAACATAATAATTTTGGTTAATATAAAATATTTTTAACATTAGAATTTGTTTCAAACACTTACAAAAGCAAGCCATCCAGCAACTTCACTTTAATAAGGATTTCATTTTTGAAAAGGCAGATGAAACCTGGGTGAATGCTTCTACTTATTGACCTTAAATACCTAAGGGCTGGGATTTATTGGAATGTTTTGATGAAACAGATTTGCCTGTTTTTGTGTTTTGGAAAAACGACATTGTGGTGTAGGCAAATTTTAGAAAGGAATTTGAGAGGAAAGAAAGAATTTAGGCTTATAGCAAAGGAGTTTTGGTTAACAGTAATAGCTGAACCAAAAGTCAGACATGAGAGTGAGACACATATACTCTGGAAGTTAATCAGCAATTACTTGCTAGACTGGAAAATTTGATTGGGAATAATCAGGCAAAGAAAACAGTAGTTTTGGTAGGTAGGTTTGAATTTTTCCACACCTTTATTTAGAAGTTCATATGTAGAACAAAAAGAAGTTGAAAGCCACTGTGGCTTTCTAAGAGAGGGAATGATGTTATCCAAACAACACTTATGGAAGATTATTCTAGCAGCTGTGTTGGACTTCTTTAGTTGCCTTTCAGTTTATTGCCTGATTGCAAGTAACATTTTAAAATATGGCAGAAGAAACATATGGGAAGTTGATCTAAAATGTCTCATCTGTAAAAAGCCATAATATACTGGTAAAGTATATGGTATATATATTTTAAGACAAATTAAACATTCAAATAATGTGATTATAATCCATGCCCCTCAGAATAGAGAAATAACCCAGGCAGTGTGTCTGTAAATTTCTTCCTAAATTACATGTATAATAAATAAATTATGCTTTCAAATATGCTCCAAACATTGAGCAGGTGCCTGATAGAGACCTCTTTTCCATTTTCAAAGCAGTAAAATTTCTTGAATTACTTTCCATGGATTCATTTAGAGGGAAATACCATTGGAATAATTTCACTTTATTTGAGTCCTCCCCACAATTTTGGAAATGACTGTCTTGAGTCTGGACAGGAATACAATTTACGGAGGGCTATTTGATTAAATGTATTCACACCTTTAAAAATGTTCATAACTATTGGTTATGGGGGGAATTGTGTACCCTCAAAATTTCATATGTTGAAGTTCCCAGTACCTCCAATGTGACTGTATTCAGAGATAGGATCTTTAAGGAGGTAACTAAGTTAAAATGAGATCATTAGGGGTGAGTCCTAATACAACATGACTCGTGTCTTTACAAGAAGAGGATATTTGGACTCATGTACAGAGGAAGACAATATGAAGACGTAGGAAGGAGATGGTCATCTATAAGCCAAGGAGACAGGCCTGGAACAGTTCCTTCCCTCCCAGCCTCAGAAGGAACCAACTCAGCAGACAATTTGATTCTCAGATTTCCAAATTCCCAAATTTGAGATAATATATTTTTGTTGTTAAAGCCACTGGTGTGTGGTATTTTGTTTTGGCTCTAGAAAACTAATTCTATAACTAATTCTATAACTAATCCCAATTCTAAATTTTCTAAATAAATGTGAAGGAAATTAAACAAATTTATGTTTAACAAAATTTATTACAGTGTTATTTAGAATACTGAAAAATGAAATTTGCTTGTGAAATTCACTGAATAGGAGAATGGTTATATAATTTCTGATATAAACTTATAAAACCATTAAAAATATTTTAAAAGAGTGCTTAATGACAGGAAAATGATTTAAAAATGCTAAATGAAAAAGCAGTTAATTACCTTATTTACACAATGATCCTACTTCAGTAAAAATAATATAATTGCATTTGTTTAGACAAAAGAGTAGAAATAAATCTATCAAAAGGTAACATGTTAATTGATATTATCTCTTAGCAGTAATATTTATTTTCTTCTCTTAATTTTTCTGCATTTTGTATGTCTACTTGAAATTGTATCTTTAACATTATAAAATATTCTTATTTAGATAAAATAAACAGAAATGGAAAACAAGCAATTAAGATTGAAGTAATTACTATTGTTCTATCTCAAAGTTCAGTGAACCTCTCTCCTGCCATCTACAGTCTTCCACCTCATCAGGGAATTTTAAAATTTCAGATACTATACTGTTTAGTTTTAGAATTTTCATTTCTTATAATTTCTATTTCTCTGCTGAGATTCTCCATCTGCTGACTTGTGAGCATATTTTTTTTCCTTTAAGTTCTTGAACCTATTAATAATAGCTGCTTCAAAGTCACAGACTGCTGATTCCTATGCTTGACTATTTTCGCCATTTGCTTTTGGTCATTATTTTTTTATATCTACTAATTTTTTATATTTTTTATAGCATGTTCCACATGTTACTGCACACTGGAGAAAGGGGAATATGCATACATTGGGGGAATATTAGATATGAATTGACATTGATATTTGGAAACTTAAAGTTTCATCAAGTTTCCTCCTTTAGAATGGAGACTTAAGGGTGCCATGAAATAAATGGGATGCTGGCCCAACGTCAAACTTATAGTGTTTCCACATCCAGCACCCATTTTCTAAATCTCTGAATGCATAATTTGAATTGATATCCTTGGCAGTTGGAGTAATCCACGCATTTGCTCTTTGGCCTGTTGGGAAGAGCTGTTAACAGTGGAGAAGGCCAAGTGGAAACTTCTGAGACATTCCATGCCCTCTCCTCCCCACCAAAATAGTAGACTAAAAGCAATATCATACTTTGTGGGAGATGGTAGAGATTAATGCAACAATTAAAGACTTAAAAGATGCAGGTGTAGTTGTCCCTCTCATTATCTATTTAACTAGACAGGTTTGGTCCTAATAGGAACCAGACAGGTGCTAGAGAATGACCATAGATCTCAATTGTAGGTACCATGCTGGAGTTGGTATGATTGTTAGAATAGATGAATACTATCTCGAGCATATGGCATATGGCTAAAAATTTGCCAAATGCATCCTTTCTTGTTCTAATTTTCAAAGAAAATCATACATAGTTTGCATTCACATGTGATGGACAGTTAATATTGATTTACGTTCTGCCTCAGTACTATTAATGCTCCCACCGAAAGGCATGAAATAGTCCAAAAATATCTTGAGTGCCTGGACTTCTCACAGACCGTCATGCTGATAAAGTACATCAATGACATCATGCTGATTGGTCCAGGTAAATAAGAGATGACTAATAACAGGAGACCTTGGTAAGACACTAATGTTCCAAAGGATGAAATGTAAACTTCATGAAAATTCAGGGACCACTTCAGGGAAGACTCTAGGTTTACAGTGGTCAGTGGCATGCCACAATTTCCCTCCAAAGAGAAAGACAAATTCCAGAATCTTCCACCTCCTACCACAAGGTAGGAAGCACATCACCTAGTAGGCCTCTTTGGTGCTATAGGCAATAGATTTCACATACAGGTTTATTTTTCTGGTCTATATACTGGGTGACACAGAAGGCTGCCACATTTGAGTGGGGTCTGGAGCACTAAGGGCTATGAAGTGAGTCCAAACTGTGATACAAGCTACCTTGTTACTTGCATCATATGATCTGGCAGACAGACTCTATGATTTTGGAGGTGTAAGATGCAGTAGGGGGTTTATGGAAAGCTCCAGTAGAAAAAAATCATAGTGCTGCTATTTGGGTAATGGGGCAAGATCTTGCCATTCACAGCAGAAAATTAAATGCCTTTGAGAAACAATTCCTGTCATGTTACTGGGTCCTGGTAGAAACAGAACACTTGACCATGTGTCATTAAATGACCATGCATCTGGAACTGTCTAGTATGAGTTGACTTCCACTGGACTCATTAAGTCATAAAGTAAGATGAGCCTAGAGTCAGTTCATCATCATAATCAGTTCATCATAAATTGGAAATGGTATATCTGGAATGACATGGAGCATCACAGGAGGACACAAGAAAGCTGCATGAATGAGATTTTCATGCTAACCACCATAGCTGTCCATCTCTCAGCCTTTACTTATGGTTATAAGGGGAGTGGGTGTTTGTACCACCAGCTGAGGGAGGAGAAAAAAAGCTAGAGTAATTATTTTGCTCATTGAGTTTATCAGCAAATTCTCCAATAGAGGCACCATATTTTTTAACTACATAGATAAGCAACGCTATTGCTGATACGGCAGAGAAGGTCTCTGCAGTAATCACATATATTTCTTTGGACAGAAAATCTAAGATAAGCTCAGTTCCAAGCACACAGCATCTTTTCCCACAAATTTTGGATAAGGAAAATGAACTTTTCCTCCATATTCAGGAGGAGGTTGTACAAGGGCAAGACTTGGCTGTCCTGTGTGAAAGATCCTTGCTGCCTGCAATATCCCTGGACTGAGGAAGGCTGCTTTCTTCATACGAGGGCCTGCTGTGGCAGTTGCAGAAAGCACCACCTGGGACAGCATGGTCAGTGAAGGTCCATGCAGCAGTGTCCGTGTCCTAGTGACAGGCTTCCATCAAACACATCCAGGATGCAACTGATCTGGAGAAGTCACAGCAGGCACTGGTTCAAAAGCACCATTACCTTTTTGATGTCCAGCGGAATAACACTGCTATGACATTGGAGCTTATTTACCAGGAACGGCTGCATAGAGTATATACAAGGAGGTAAAGAACCACTTGGACTATCATAACTCTGTGTACAACATGATGCATCAAAAGGAACAAGAGCACATGATAAACTGGGTGGAGAAGCATGTGGTGCATAGTATATCTATACAGTAGGAAAAGGAGACAATTGTCAAGTGCACTGCAGATCTAAAGTTGCTGGCAAAGAAGGCTCAAACACAGCCAGTTCTGTAAATATATCTATCCCAATGGAGACAGCTAGAAGCAATTAACTAAGGAAACCAGTCTATTTGACAAAATCTTTCTGTATTGCTATCTACTGAAGTTACACTTCATCTATACAGTGAGAGAATTAAAACCATCTATTGGCCAGTGTGGTGTTTTTCACTTTCTTGCTCTGTATTTTGAGTTGTTCCATGATCACTTTTGAATAAATAGTTTGCTTTTAATACAATTTTGTTGCCTGATCAAAAAAAAACAAAAGCCAGAGGTATAGTTTCCACATGTGTTGACTCGATATGTGAGTGTAAGTTGAAAATAGACAGTGGCTGTAGTATAGCCACATTCAGAGGGAGCCTTGAAAAAGAGTGAAAAAGAACACCTTCTCAGTGGGCAGAGCTACAAGCCATGTACCTTGCCATTCACTATTTGTAGAATAAGTGATGTGAGATAAGAATCTAGAGATTTGAGGAAGTGACCTGACATTGTAGAATAATTAAGAAACTGGAAATGTGTCTGGGTGGCTCAGTTGGTTGAATGGCTGGCTCTTGATTTTAGCTCAGATCACAGACTCACAGTCCTGGGATCCAGCCCCACATCAGGCTCATGCTCAGTGGGGAGTCTGCTTCAGATTCTTTCCCTCTGCCCCTCCCCCCATCTCTCTCTAAAAATAAATAAATAAATCTTTTTTTAAAAAGCCAGAGACAAAGAGGTTTGGGGGAGAGGCATGTGAACGGATATATGATTGGGGTTGTGGAGTGTGAAGATTCTTGAATCTCATGTTAATGGCCATCAGAAAGCATGTAACGTGAAGGAGGCACTGAACAACAAAGCAGACAAAATGACTCATCCATTTGAAAACAGGCTTTGTCACTAGATGCTCCAGAATTGGAGCACATGAATAGAGAGGCCACAGTGACAGAGGTGGAGGCTACATACACCGGTACCAAGACATGTACTTCCACTTAACTGAAGACAATCTAGATTGTTATTGTCCCTGAACATCCAGTACGTCACCAACAGAGACCAGTGCTAAGCTCTCCATATGTTACTATTCCTCGAGGAGATTAACTGGTCACATTCTGGCAAGTCAACTACATTGGTCTCCTTCCATCCTGGAAGGCTCAGAAGTTCATCTTTAATGGATAGATATCTAATCCAGGAATATGTCTGCTTTTCCTGCCTTTAGAGCCTCAGTCATTACCACTATGCAAGGACAACCGGATGCTTAATTCACAGACAGGGAATCACACCTAGTAGAGCATTTGACTAGGAAGTCTACTTTACATCAGAAATGTGGGTATAGGCTCATGACCATGAGATCCATTGGTTATGTTATATATTGCATCATCCCAAAGCAGCTCAGAGATTGCTAAATTGGTCTTATAAATGCATAGCTTATGTACCAGCTTGGAGGCAACACCCTAGAAGATAGAGTACTATCATTCAGATTGCAATATATACACTAAATCAGGGGCTTATATGTAAATATACATATCTGTCTGTCTATGGAGAGAGAGAGGGCAAGGGAGGGCTCACAAAGTTCTCCCCAAGATAATCCAATTATGGCAAATGAAATGTTAAACATGGGCCAAGCAGAAGAGAATCTGGATGATAGCTTTTGCATATGACTTTGGAATCATCTTTGACTTCTCTGGCACCTCACTTGTGTGGTCACCAAATTCTGCCAATGCTTCCTCAGTTCCTTCATTCTTGCTGCCACTTTCCTCACTAAATCTCATGTAGACTAAAGCCTTTAGCTCAGTGGTTCACAACCCTTTTGGCACAACACAATCATTGATTCAGTGGTGTGCTCACACATCAGTATTTTTTAAAGTCCCTAAGGTAACTCTAAAGTGCAAAGTTGAGAAACATTGTTAATTGACATCTCTGCCTCTGGTCTCTACCTTCTTTAAGCCCTCTTTTACAATAATGATTTATCTTTCTAGCACACATATTTTTAAATTATTCTGTTTAAAACATTTATATTGCTTTCAATAGTCAGAAAAATTCCAAACTCTAAAACTTACCATTTAAAGTCTTCAAGCTTCTGAATCTAATCAACATTTTCAGTTTAATATGTTCTCTTACACAGTTTGGGGCTCAGTCACACTGGAGCACTCACTGCTGCTTGGAACATGCCACTCATTCATTCTCATGCCTAGTCTGTACCACGGATTCTCATAGTCTGGTGTGTATTATAGAGTATGGAGAAAAGCTGATTAAAAATGAAAATTCCAAGTTCCTGTACTGCATTGTGACCCAAACCTTACTGCTACAAAACAACCATGTACTTGATAAAATCTTAGTTTACAATGCATTGCTGAAGTCACAGAAGTAAGGGAATTACTAAGGGCACCCCCTACGGGGGGGGGAGGGGAATAATATATTTGCTGCATCTGAAGTGGGTTCAGTGAGCAGCAAGCAAATGAGAACTGTGAAGCTTCCCTGAAGGTAAATGCCAATATTAGCACTGCCATCAGGAAAGTCTTGAGCAGGCCTCAGAGGAAGCACTGTTGAACTGTAGGTTCTTGCATTAACTGGTGGCTCTAGAAAGAAACTTAGGTAGTTTCAGGTGATTAGTCTCCTTGTCATTAGGTGCTAACTTCAAGGAAAGGGACCTGAAACTTAGACTCTTCTATTAGAAAGGGACTCTTAGAAAGAACTTGAAGTGATCTCAGGCTGATAATCTCCTACTACATAATTAAATGTTAATTTGATGAAGGGAGAAGACAGGGTTGGTACTGTGAAGAAACGCAGGCTTCAACAGTAGACAGACAGAAATATGATCTGTTCAAATAGAAGCTGAATGCTCACAACATGCTATGGTTGCACAGAGGTATCCAAGATTCTCATGAATTAAGATCGAATAAACATGAGCTCTTAATCAAAGATCCCCAAGCATGCCAGAAAATAGCCATTGTGTATGAATCAGTAGAAACAACCAATAGTAGATTTGTTCCCAGAGATTTCAGGTATTGACATTGTGAGGACCAAAATATAAAATTTTTGCAAATGAAATGTTTAAGACAATAGTAGAGGCAATCACAAACATGCAGAGAGTAACAAAAACATGAGTGGAGGTTTGAAAGGGGGCCAAATTGAAATTTTAGAAATAGAAAATGTAACTTTGAAGTTAAAAACCAAAGGGAATGTTTAATAGATTCGATTGAGCTGAAGTGACAATTAATGAGTGGTCAGATAGGTCTGAAGAAATTCAGAACACAGTACAGAGACTAAGATGATGAAAAATAGGAACAATAATTTCCAAATATAAAGGTTAGAATGAGACATCATATAATTAATTGAAATCCTAGAAAAAAAGGACAGGATGAATGAGAGGAAATTTTGTAGAGATTGTTACTGACACTTCTTCAGCTTTGATGAAAAATATGAATCTACCAGCCATCAACAACAGCACAGATAAATAAATAGTGTTAAATTCACATTATGAAATATTATGAAGCAGCGAAAATGAATGAACAACTATACAAATCAACATAAATGATTCCTAGTAACATAATGTTGAATTAAAAAAAAGTAGCAGGAGATGATGTACATAATTATTCCACTTTTTTTTTTAAAGATTATATTTATTTATTTGACAGAGAGAGAGATAGCCAGCGAGAGAGGGAACACAAGCACGGGAGTGGGAGAGCAAGAAGCAGGCTCTCAGTGGAGCAGGGAGCCCGATGCAGGGTTCGGTCCCAGGACTCTGGGATCACACCCTGAGCCAAAGGCAGACGCTTAACAACTGAGCCATCCAGGCGCCCCAATTATTTCACTCTTATAAAGCTCACTGGCACAATTCTTTTAATTACATTGCTGAATTTGATTTGTTAATATTTGAGGATTTCTGTATCCACATTCCTGAGGGATTTTGGTCAATAATTTTCTTTTGTTATCTTTTCTAATTTTGGTTTTAGGGTCGTGCTGGCCTCATAGAATGTGTTAGGAGGTTCCCTCTGCTTAAATTTTCTGGATGAGATTTTAGAGAGTTGGTGTCACTCCTTCCTCAACGTTTGGCTGGCTTTACCAGTGAAAGCATCTGGGCCTGGTGCTTTCTGTTTTGGTAGATTATTAATTGTTGATTCAATTTCTATGACACAGGCCTATTTAAGTTTATCTATTTCATATATGAATGTTTTTGTAGACTTTTGTCTTTCAAGGAATTGGTCCATTTCATGTAAGTTATCAAATTTGTGGGCTTGAATTCTCATAATATTCCTTTATTATCTTTTCAATGTCTGTAAGTTTACAAGTAACGGCCCAACTTTCATTTTTTCCCTTATTTTTGGCAATAGACATTTTTGGATCTCATGAATTTTAGTAATGGCATTAAGTTTAACTCAGTTATCTACTTGTATAGGTTGATAAGGGACCTCTACATTTGTACAATTTGCCTGCTGAGTGTCTGGGACCCTCAGTCCCAGAAGCTTGTTTGGCAAATTCAAGCAAAAATGCTCTAATCACAACCTGTGCTGCTTTTTTTCCCTGTGGATTTTCAATATGTCTATTAGTGGTCTTTTTTTTTTTTTTTTTTTTAGTTTTTTCCCATACTTTTTATTTATGAGTTACAAGTTTTAAGTTTTTTTTCTTCTTTTTCACTTTTTAAAATTCGGGTATAATTAACATCCAGTGTTATATTAGCTTTGGGTATACAATATAAGGATTCAACAATTCCATACATTACTCAGTGTTCATCATGATAAGTGTACTCTTAATACCCTTCACCTATTTCACCCATTTCCCCACCCACCTGCCCTCTAGCAACCACAAGTTTGTTCTTAAATTTAGGAGTGTTTTTTTTGTTTGTCTCTTTATTTTTTAAAAATTAACATATACTACATCAAAAACTGATGATGTATTATATTTTGGCTAACTTCACATAATAAAAAAACATTAAAAAATAATAACATATAATGCATTATTGGTTTCAGAGGTACAGGTCTGTGATTCTCTTTTTTCTGCTTTTTTTTTTCTTAAATTCTACATGAGTGAAATCAGTCAGTATTTGTCTTTCTCTGACTATTTCACTTAGCATTATACCCTCCACATCCATCCACGTTGTTGCAAATGGAAAGAGTTCACTCTTTTTTATGGCTGAGTAATGTTTCAGTGTGTGTGTGTGCATGCATGTGTGTAAGGTATTTTCTTTGTCCATTCATCTATGGATGGACAGTTGGTTCACTTCATATCTTGGCTGTTGTAAATAATGCTGCAATAAACATAGCAGTGCATATATCTTTTTGAATTAGTGTTTTCATTTTCTTTTTGTAAATACCCCATAGTGGAATTACTGGATCATTTCATTTCATTTATATTAGTAATCTGTGTTTTCTTTCTTTCTTTCTTTCTTTTTTTTTCTTTCTTTCTTTTTCTTAGTCCGGTTAGAGGTTTATCCATCTTATTAATATTTTTCAAAGAACCCGCCTTTGTTTCATTGATTTTCTGTGTTAATTTCCTCTTTTCAACTTCATTGATTTATGCTTTGATTTTCTTTACTGTTCTTCTATTGCTTTGGATTTTATTTGCTCTTCTTTTTCTAGTTTCCTTAGGTGGAAGCTTAAATTATTGGTTTTCTCTTCCAATCTATGCATTCAGTGCTATGCATTTTCCTCTAAGCACTGCTTTGGCTGCATTCCACAGAATTTTCCAAGTTGTATTTTTAATTTTTTAAAAAAGATTATATTTATTTATTTGAGAGAGAGAGACAGAGATAGCGAGAGAGGGCACAAGCGGGGCAGAGAGGGAGAAGCAGGCTCCCTGATGAACAGGGAGCCTGATGTGGGGCTTGATCCCAGGACCTTGAGATCATGACCTGAGCCGAAGTCAGATGCTTAACTGACTGAGCCACCCAGGTGTCCCTGTATTTTTAATTCTTTTTTTTTTTTTTTTTTTTTTTTTTAAGATTTTATTTATTTATTTGACAGAGATAGAGACAGCCAGCGAGAGAGGGAACACAAGCAGGGGGAGTGGGAGAGGAAGAAGCAGGCTCATAGCAGAGGAGCCTGATGTGGGACTCGATCCCAGTACGCCAGGATCACGCCCTGAGCCGAAGGCAGACGCTTTAACGACTGCGCTACCCAGGCGCCCCTGTATTTTTAATTCTTAATTTAATTTTACTACTCGTATATGCTGAAGAATGTAGAGTCTTTATCTCTCTCTCTCTCTCTTTTTAGAAAATTCTATTTCTAGAGCTGATCTGATTTTTTATGTGGTCAAACCTTTGCTGTATGTTGAACAACAGAATAATTAAAAAACATTTTAAAAAATCCATGAGTTTATTTGTTTCACATGTATTGAGTTTGAGAAGTTCTTTGTAGATCTTGGATACTAGTCTTTTATCTGTAGTGTCATTTGCAAATATCTTCTCCCATTCCATGGGCTGCCTCTTAGCTTTTTTGACTGTTTCCTTGGCTGTGCAGAAGCTTTTTATCTTGAATAAAGTCCCAATAGTTCATTTTTGCTTTTATTTCCCTTTCCTTTGAAGATGTATCTAGCAAGAAGTTGCTGTGGCCGAGGTCAAAAGGGTTGCTCTCCTCAAGGATTTCTATGTCTCACATTTAAGTCTTTCATTCATTTTGAGTTTATCTTTGTGTATGGTGTGAAAAAAAGGTCCAGTTTCATTCTTCTGCATGTGGCTGTGGCTACCTCAATATCATAAAAGCCATCTATGCAAAGCCCGCAGAGAATATCATTCTCAGTTTTCCCCCCAAGGTCAGGACCATGACAGGGATGCCCACTCTCATCACTGTTGTTCAACATAGTACTAGAAGTCCTAGCCTCAACAATCAGACAACAAAAAGAAATAAAAGGCATTCAAATTGGCAAAGAAGAAGTCAAACTCTCACTCTTCACAGATGACATGATACTTTAAGTGGAAAACCCAAAAGACTCCACCCCAAAATTGCTAGAACTCATACAGGAATTCAGCAAAGTGGCAGAATATAAAATCGATGCACAGAAATCAGTTGCATTTCTATACACTAACAATGAGACTGAAGAAATAGAAATTAAGGAATTGATCTTATTTACAATTGCACCAAAAACCATAAGACACCTAGGAATAAACCTAACCAAAGACTAAAGGATCTGTACTCTAAAAACTACAGAACACTTATGAAAGAAATTGGGGAAGACACAAAGAAATGGAAAAGCATTCAATGCTCATGGATTGGAAGAATAAGTATTGTTAAAATGCCTATGCTACCCAGAGCAATCTATACATTCAGAGCAATCCCTATCAAAACACCATCAACATTTTTCACAGAGCTGGAACAGATAATCCTAAAATTTGTATGGAACCCAAAAGACCCTGAATAGCCAGAGGAATGTTGAAAAAGAAAACCAAAGCTGGTGGCATCACAATGCTGGACTTCAAGCTATATTACAAAGGTTCATCATCAAGACAGCATGGTACTGGCACAAAAACAGACACATACATCAGTGGAACAGAACAGAGAACCCAGAAATGGACCCCCAACTCTATGGTCAACTAATTGACAAAGCAGGAAAGAATATCCAATGGAAAAAGGACTGTTTCTTCAATAAATGGTGCTGGGAAAATTGGACAGCCACATTCAGAAGAATGAGACCTCTCCAATTCTATGTCACATCTTCCATTCAGCTTCCAGCCTATGATGGATACACTGTATCCTATATTATATGTTGGGGGGGGCATATTGAATTCTATCACATAGGCCCACTTGTAGGTTTCTAAATATCCATTCAACTTCTTTGTCCCTATCTAAAAGTTATGGTAAGTCCTGAGTACTATCCATATTACGCAGCAGCTGAAAATGACTCTTGAAACCCCTTCTCTACTTCCACGCAGTGCTACCAAGTTTTCTTTGTTGTGGACATCTCCATATTGGCATGAAGACAGCCTTTAATTCCATTTGTTCCCAAGTGGGATGATAGGTAGAAACTTCAGAGAGTTTGGATGGCTGATAACATCCACAGAACCTACATTTCAGTATTTTGTGTGCTAATATTACAGAGGGTATAATATTTTTAAAAAATTAACATTTTCCTCAGTTCATCTAATACTTGGATTCTTGCCCAAAGATAAAAGAAGACATATGTCTGACTACATCCTTTGTCTTGCTTTGTCCATCTTCTTCACTCCATAATCCATTTTTGCCAGAAGGTGTAGATTTATTCAGAGTTCCTTTGTACCTTATATTAAACTCTGTGGCCAAACTGGCAGAAATGTCTCTTGAAAAAAAATCAAGAGATAAAAATAGGATAATAAAAAGAAAAAGCTTTTCTTTCTAAGTCATGGTTTCAAACCTACTTTAATACTTGAAAATAGTTTTCAAATGTTTTGGAGTTAATTTTATTTTGGATATCTTAGCTGAAAATCTTTCTTTCCTTCTGCATTTCTGTAATTACAGTTCTTATATCTCATTCCTCTTTTTCTATTCATTCCCCTTCCATCCTTCCTGCCAATGACTGCCTTGGTTCTCCTGGAAAGAGATCCTCTACAGAAAAGTACAAAAGAGAACACATTAAAATATTTTTAAAAATATCACTACCTGTAGCTTAAGACGACAAAATACTAAAATTTATGTTCCACGGATATTATTAGCTCTCTAGTCTTTATAGCCAGAGATAGAGGAAAAAGATGTTTTTGGTCATGTCACCACTTATCTGGAAGTCTGAGGACTAATACTTTTTATTTACCTACATAGGTTTAGATCATCTCACTGTGACCCATCATGCTTTGTGCTAGAAAACAAAAAAATAAAAGGCTTTTTCTAACCAATTTGTCTGAAAGCAGAGAAAATAATTTAACAATCAATTTATATAGAATGAGAGAGAAGATCTAGTGGTTACAAGTACATTTTAGGGATAGAAGGGCTGTGGATAAATCCTACTTCCACCACTCACAATATGTATGAGCTCAGACCAGTTGTTTATTTGTACAATATTCTCATCTGAAAAGTGGAGATAATTTAAGATTAAATTAGTTTAAGTGAATCCATGTGAAGCATTTAGAACACAGCCTAAACATAACAAGTACACACACACACACACACACACACACACACAATTTGCTATCATAATTGCTAGTGCTATTGTATTTGAGATTTGAGAAAGGATTGCTAATTGTGAAAATATGCTAAAACAAGCTAAAGAGATCAAGTGATTATAGTTAAGATTATGAAACACCACTTTAATCTTCTGATGGATAAGTTGGATGCATTTTAACAAGTAGGAAAAATTAGACTGTCAGCCCTTTGGGGATAGGGCTTTTCTTTATTTATTTAACATATCAATTATTTAACATATCCTGATCAATTATACTACTGAATACTAAATAACAGCGTTATTTAAAGAGTACTGCACAGTGATTCAGTACAGGCTTTGTAGTTTGCAGGCCTAGATTTGAATTCTACTTAAATTCTAGAATTTAGGTAATTTGGGGTAACTTTAATTTCACGAAGACCCATGTTTCTCATCTATAGAACAAGAATAGTAATAGAATCAACTTCCTGGATTATTTATAGGAATTCATATAACATATGTAAAGTTCCAGAAGAGTACCTGTGTTTGTTAACTACTAGATGAATTCTGCTAATGAAAAAAATTATAACAGAGTTTATCAGAGAAAATCTGTTACATCTATTTTTAAAAACTTTAAACTCAGGGCTGGAATATATCTACAGAAAATTGAATGAAAAATTATTATACCCATATCTACAAATCCAGTGGAAGAGCTGCCATACAGTTATGTGATTTGTTCATATAATGTAGTCTCCACATGATCCATTTTTACCTGTATGTTAAAGTAAGGTTCTTAAAGACCAGATCATGTTTTTGTATTTAGCTTCTTAAAGCAGCAACCTAGCCCAGCTGGCATTCTGGGACTCCTTCCATCTTTGGTTTGACTTGATGATTCAGTGAAGTACATACTGTTCTTGCATCAGAAGTAGCAGTGTTAATTCTATTATGCCAAATACTTTCACAGTAGCTCAGGCTGAGTTTTCTGTATGATTGCTTATTGCAGAATCACTGAAGCAGCTGGTGGAAAAGTCCATGTCAATCCCTTTGAGACCCGTGTCTTTGGAAAACATTCTGAGTTGGTCTGCTTTCAAAGGAGCAAGTAACATGATACAAAACTACCAGGGAATCTCCATTTGTTCTTCATTGGCTTGTAGGAACTCCATGTAAAGTTTGTTAGCATCCTAGACTTAGGTTGATCATATAATTTTTCATCCAAGGAACACTCTTGAGAGTGAAAGGGGACACAGTTAATAATTACGCTGGGGCAACAAATGTAAAATGGGACTATTCTGAGTGAACTGGGTTTTGTAGTCACTCTACTGGACTTCACAGTCCCTGATCTTGTTCTTTTTCAGTTCAGTTCCAACCCTGAATAGCCCTCCCTGTTCCTTTGCCTTCTGTGAACTGTGGAAGAATGTCCCAGATTAGCTTATAACTAGTTTTTGTTTTCCTGCTATAGCATTACTTCTGCTACTGCAATACAGCATTAATATTTCTCTTTGGTTCTCATCAGCTCATTGAAAACTTGCCTCATTTCAGAGACAATGCTCTGGATATCTTCTAGTAACCATTCTAATCATTTATTCATTCCATAGGTATTTTATTGAGTGCTTATTTTGAAGTAGAGACTGTCCTAAGTGCAGGAAAATAATGCACACATGCCTGCCTTATGGAGCTAATGTGGACTGTATGTGCAAGCCAAAATGAAGAGTCGGACACTTAACTGACTGAACCACCCAGGCTCCCCTAGTTGTCTTCCAATTTAAAATATGGTTATCTGATTCTAGAAGAATCTAATTGGTTCTTTTTATAGGAAGCTATTCCTTTGAATGGGGACAGATTTATAATATCTGGGAGGAGACTGGCCCAAGTGAATTTCTAGTTGATCAACAATATTTATTAAGTTCTGTATAACAAAACATAATACCAGGTTTTATATGGGAATAGTCCAAAAAGGAAGGTAAGGTACAGAATTCCTGCCCACAGAACACTTTACTATATATTGGAAAACTAGGACATACATCAAGAAGGTTTGGGTGTACGCTTTTATTAATCGGAGTTGCATAAGTACCAAGAAAATGCCAAGTGGAGGAGTAATCATAATCAGATGGGATTAATCATGAAAAACTTTCCAGAGAGAATTAGTTTTAAGTCAGGCTTTTAAGTAATTCAGAACTATTTAGTGGAAAGAAGAGGGACTAATAAGCTCACCAGAAGGGAATTAAATGTCATTCAACACATATTGAATACCTTGTATGTGCAAAGCACTGTGCACAGAACTTGGTTGATAATGCAGAAGACCCCGACACTGTGCCTGCACTCATGGTCTCTCCATCTAGTGTGGGATACATAGAGGCAAACAATGGCATATGCCAAGAGCAGGAGCAGACAGGTACATCAAATGTTCAAAGGAAAGACACTGTTTTCCTTCACTAAAGATTCCATAGAGAAGAATAAAAATAGTTTATGAGAAGAGCTGGAGGGGATCATCAGTCAGCAGCTGATCTTGAAAGCATACGTATCAGCCAGAAAGAGTGACAGTCCTGAGAGCTTTCAGTCAGAAACTCCAAAATGTCATCAATGTTTCGGGTTTCTTTCTTTTTTTTTTTTTCTACTCCATGATTTGTAATGTGAAACTCTAGAACTCATAATCCCAATGTATCTTCAGCCAAAGGTACTGGAACTATAATCCAAGCCCAAAGAACCAAAAATAGGTGGCTGGGCCATTTCCCCTGTCCCTTCTGAGGAACTTTTATGAAAGACTCAACCTACGACTTCCAGTTATATCTTTTTGAACCATACTGTGGTCCTAACTACAGGAAGTCTGCGCCTGTGGTTTTGCACTAGTCACATCACCACTCCCAACAAATGAGTTATGCAATACAAAAGGTGAGAATGAATACGGGATAGGCAGCCAATAGTCTTTACCAGAGTAAGGTTGAGGTTCTTTTTTTTTTTTTTTAAGATTTTATTTATTTAAGAGAGAGAAAGAGCATGCAAATGAGCATGCGCAGGGGGTGGGGGAGGGGCAGAAGGAGAGGGAGAAGCAGACTCCCCACTGAGCAGGGAGCCAGATATGGGGCTGGAGCCCAGATATGGGGCTCGATCCCATGACTCTGGAATCATGACCTGAGCTGAAGGTAGACACTTGACTGAGTCACCCAGGTGACCCAAGACATTCTTGTTTAGAAAGCACCAAACTGGAGCAGTAAAGTGCTGAGGAAGCATTATAAAAACAGTAACTGACAGAGATTGTGTTAACTATTGTATGTAAGATGAGTGTTTATTTTTTTAAAAAGCAATAGACACATGATTATTTTAGCTTATTGAATTAAAGAGCTGAGGTATCCTCAATTCAAATAGTTTTAGATAGACTCTGAAAATGGTAAACGTAAGAGATTACCCGAGGTAATTGTTTCCTCGGAAACAATCCTGAACATTTGTTAATGAAAAATATGAGTCAAAGGAGTGTGTGCTGGGGGGGATAAAGAGAGAGGGAGAGAGAGAATCTAGATTTGCATTTAGTTAGTGATCATTCAGTTGTTTAAATTCCAAAGACTGTGGTGCAATTGTGAAAAATGAAGAAATCACAAATCTTTGAAACAGGAAGAAGGCAAAGATGCTTAAGAGGGAAAGACACATGAAAAACAGTTTCTTCTTTTTTATATATAGTACTTTTTGCAACAGTGATTCAAATGGGTCCATCTCCTCTGAGCCTACAAAGATAGCTGCAGAAATGGAAACGTAATTGGCCTGGACTTCCCCCTAGCCTGTTTACAAGTGCATGCTCTCTCTCTCTCTCTCTCTCTCTCTCTCACACACACACACACACACACACACACGCACACATGCGTGGATATACACTTTCTCCATCTTAGTTAACTGGCACCCCATTCACTCACACTCCAAATGTAGGGATAATCTTTCTGCTCCTCACCACTTGTACCTAATCAGCAGCAATTCTTGTGAGCATTGTATCCAAAATACTTCTCGAATTTGTCCATTTTTACTTCACTACTACTACCATCCTTGTTCAAAACTCCAACATCTCTTACTAGGTCTACTACAATAGTATTCTGTTTCAAGTATAATTAATATGCAGTGTTATATTAGTTTTGGTTTGTGCAATATAATGATTCAACAATTCTTTACATTACTCAGTGCTCTTCATGAAAAGTGTACTCCTTAATCCCCATCACCTATTTCACACCCCACTTCCCCACCACTTCCCCTCAGGCAACCATTGGTTTGTCCTCTGTATTTAAGAGTCTGTATTTTACCTGATCACCCTGAACTCTTACCTCTCACAATGTATCTCTTCCTGAAAACTAGAGTGATCTTTCAAAGAGTACAAATCAGATTATGCCACTCACATGCCTAAAACTGTTCAACAGATTTTGTGGCATCTGGGTGGCACAGTTGGTTAAGCACCCAACTCTTGGTTTTGGCTCAGGTCGTGATCTCAGGGTCATCAGATTGTACCCTGCTTCTGGCTCCGTGTTCAGCGTGGAGTCTACTTGGGACTCTTCCCCTCTGCTCCCTCTTTCACTCTCTCTCTCAAATAAATAAATAAAATCTTTTAAAAAATTGCAAACAACTAGCTCAATATGATTTGGAAATTAGGGAGTAGTTTCATTCTAAGTAATAGCTATGGTATTACTATGGTTAGAATGAGATAGATGTATATGTATACCTATGTAAGTATTTATTATTCTCTTGATATTGTTATAAAATTCTGTAGGATACACCACCTACACTGATGACACTCACATTAATTGGAATGTATAATCTTTGCATGAAGACTAAAACAACCAAATAGAGTCATGTGTTTGAGGGGTGCCTGGGCAGCTCAGTTGGTTAAGCTTTGGACTCTTGGACTCTTGGTTTTGGCTCAGGTCATGATATCAGGGTTCTGAGATCCAGCTCTGCCTCGGCTCTGTGCTCGGCAAGGAGTTTGCTTAAAGATACTCTCCCTCTCCCCTCCCCCCCATTCACTTTCTTTCTCTAATCAATCAATCAATCAATCAATCAATCAATGTTTTTTAAGAAAGAATCATGTGTTTGATATTCAGGAATAAAAGCATTTTTGAAAACATTAGTGAATGAATGCAAACAAGCTGAAAAAGCACAAATCATTACTTTGCTCAGTATGGGCACAAATATGCTATGATCTGCAATACTTTTTATTCACAGACAACTGACCATAAACTTATTTTAACTTTCCAAAGTTACTTGAACTAAGGGCAGCTACAAATTTCCGCAAATAGGATATATCTAATTCCCTGGTTTGAACAGTTTTGAAAGAAAAAAGTGTAAAATAATAAAGGAAATTGAGGGAACAAAACATAATTTCCACTTAACAATAATCTAAAGGTTAAATAGATGAGAACTAAAGATTTGAATTCATTTCCCAGAACAGTGCTTTATTACCAAAATAAACTTGAGACCACCACTTAACTGCAAAGAAAAGTCAACAAGAGATCTAGTCATTAATCATCCTAAATAAACAGTACTTTTAAAGGGCCTGAGTGGCACTGCTGGCATACATTTTGTCCTTAGAAATATGCCTTAGATTTCTATCAGACACCTACGTAACTTAATTCAATGCCTGGCCACTAGAGGATTTAATATCTGAGAACAGAAATTGGTAAAAACAAATTCTGAATCTAAGAAGAGACAAAAGTAGCCATGGGAATATTTTGTGGACTTTCTCCTAGTTTCAGTGTGAAAAT